>NC_090763.1:36081620-36091620 GCF_036898095.1 Palaemon carinicauda
TCCGAGGCTTCATAATCTGAATTACTTGATTAGGAAAATCATTCAATAGCCTGGTCGCAGTATGGATAAAACTATTAGAAATTATGAAAGGGAAGGAAAGAATTGAGGGTACACTCGGGCATACTATTCTATCTAATTTCTCTTCCTCTTGTTTTGTTAAAATATTTATAGTTTATATAGGAAATTTTTATTTTAATGTTGTTACTGTTCTTAAAATATCTTATTATTCCTTGTTTCCTTTACTCACTGGGCTATTTTCCCTGTTGGGGCCCCTGGCCTTATAGCATCATGCTTTTCCAACTAGGGTTTTAGCTTTGCAATTAATAATAATAACAATAAAAATAATAATAATAATAATAATAATAATAATAATAATAACAAAAACGTAAAAAAAATCATATTCAAATTTTTGGAACAAACGTACTCTGCCTAAAAGACCAGAGTAGGATGAAGAGAGAGAGAGAGAGAGAGAGAGAGAGAGAGAGAGAGAGAGAGAGAGAGAGAGAGATTAGAATTGGTGTCAAATGTTATGACCATCAGGGACTTAAATGCGGAAGAAAAAGGAAACATTCATAAACATTGGAAAACATACAGCTGCTTAAATTGATAATAAATAATACATAACTTTTCAGGGAGTCTAAACCTAACTAAGAGATTGTTACTAAACATAATACAAATATATGGGCTATAGCTTTTAGGCAGTCTAAACCTCCCTATGAAAATGTTACTAAACTTAAAAATGTATAGGCTATAACTTTTTAGACAGTCTAAACCTCACAAAGAAAATGTTACTAAACATAATACAAATATATGGGCTATAACTTTTTAAACAGTCTAAACCTCACCAAGAAAATGTTACTAAACATAAAAATGTATAGGCTATAACTTTTTAGACAGTCTAAACCACACAAAGAAAATGTTACAAAACATAATACAATTATATAGGATATAGCTTTTTAGACAGTCTAAACCTCACAATGAAAATGTTACTAAACATAAAAATGTATAGGCTATAACTTTTTAGACAGTCTAAACCTCACTAAGAAAATGTTACTAAACATAAAAATGTATAGGCTATAACTTTTTAGACAGTCTAAACCTCACAAAGAAAATGTCACAAAACATAATACAAATATATAGGGTATAGCTTTTTAGACAGTCTAAACCTCACTAAGAAAATGTTACAAAACATAAAAATGTATAGGCTATAACTTTTTAGACAGTCTAAAGCTCACAAAGAAAATGTTACAAAACATAATACAAATATACAGGCTATAGCTTTTTAGACAGTCTAAACCTCACTAAGAAAATGTTACTAAACATACAAATGTATAGGCTATAACTTTTTAGACAGTCTAAACCTCACAAAGAAAATGTCACAAAACATAATACAAATATATAGGCTATAGCTTTTTAGACAGTCTAAACCTCACTAAGAAAATGTTACTAAACATAAAAATGTATAGGCTATAACTTTTTAGACAGTCTAAACCTCACAAAGAAAATGTCACAAAACATAATAAAAATATATAGGCTATAGCTTTTTAGACAGTCTAAACCTCACTAAGAAAATGTTACAAAACATAAAAATGTATAGGCTATAACTTTTTAGACAGTCTAAACCTCACAAAGAAAATGTCACAAAACATAATACAAATATATAGGCTATAGCTTTTTAGACAGTCTAATGTCAGACAGATGCTTATTTTTGAGTAAGTTTCGTATGCAGAAGGTTTATGTATGTTATTGATGTCTTTATTTGTGGGTTTTGTTAATTAATAAGAAATGGGGAGACAAATGCAGTTAGTAGTAATTGTAAAGATATAGAAAGAGTTGTGGAGAGACAGGAGAGTGAACGGGAGTTAGGTAGGATGTTTTCAACTAATTTCGCTGACTCCAGGGTTCTTTCCCGTAAACAACCCCCCAAACGACAGGATCCGTTCTTGAATGTCGAACGGAACATAGACGAATGAGACGTGGAAGCCGGGAAAAAGTCACGTGATTAAGGATAGCTTGACACGCCCAGGACGACCATATATAAGCAACGAGAAGACGGCATCTCGCTCTCTTCCTAGTAGTCACTCTGTATAATAGGTCTAACGACCTACTTAACCTGCCGGGTCTCCTTGACGATAAACACGTGGCGGCTGCCTATACCAAATTGAGGAACGGCGATTACGTAGAATACTAAAGCAGCCGAGAAATTACAGGGGAACAATTACCCCTGAGAACGAAGGACGACGAACAAAGTTACTACGCCCGCACCTGAGTGTCTGTGAGTGCGTTTGGCGAGACGTCCCAGAGCGACCGAGAGGCGTGACGTCCCCGAGTGACCAAGGCGTGTCTAGAACTTCGCGCCAGCCTTCCCAACACCTGACGAAGGCTTATACTTCAGCGACGACAGTAGGCCTATAGATGACGTTTAGGCCTACTAAACCAGGATTCACCAAATTCTCCAGCCAGTGTCAAGACGTCTGAGTTCATCACTAAGTGTTAATGTAGAAACCACGCTTTTGTTTTTGACTGCTTGAAAGTGCTGAAACCCCCTTTTATGTGTCGAAGAAATACAAAACAATCTCAAGAAAAACAGGGAAACCAAAGGAGTCGTGAACCAATGGATATGTGAGTAGTTTGCATGTTTTCGTTCACTCTCTTGTTTTGTATAAATACTGTCTCTCTATAGAATAGGAAGTTAGGGCATTTGTCTCTCGTAAGAAAATTTTGGTGTTTTAATTTTTCCTTTTTTTGTGATATGAGTCTGGACAATATTTTCCAAAGACTTACACAATATCAATACGACTTGAGATTAACTGCAGACAGACGGTCGCGAAGTGCTAGTGTAGGAAGACGTCAAAATCTGACTAGAAACCGAAGTTCGAGTCCGGTAAGAGCAAATATTGCCGATATGAATTCCGCTGGGCTGATCACACAAACCACACGGTTTTGTGGAAATGTAAGTAGGGATAATCCCGACAAACAAAGGTTAGAGAAATACAGTGTAGATAAGTGGTTAGCGGACACAGAGAATAGGATCGCTAGTTTTAAAATAACTGACGATGTTGCAAAAATTAAACAGGCAATGATGTTAGTCAACGTAGACGTAGGGGATGCTCACCCTACATTAAACGGTAAGGCCTTTGAAAAAATTACCACTTTCAACGAGTTCAAGGAGGAATGCAGACTATTGTGGCGATCGGCCAAGGAGACCGATCGGTTGTTGAACTTGTATAGGTTTAACTCGGCTAAATTTGAAGGTGATTCCATGCCTAGTCTGTATACCCAGGTTTTGAATCATTTAGGAGTAGTTAAGGAAGACATTTTGTCATTACCCACAATCACGGTAGGAAACAGAACCAAGTTTAGTAAGGATAATAAGAACCTGGTAGATATAGATGAAGTTCTAAATCTTGTGGCCTACAGTAAGATGTATGCGGCCTTGTTGGAAGACCTAAAGTTAGATCCTGCCCAGAAAACCACAAAAACACCGAACGAATGTCAAGAAATTATACAGAAAAACGAGACCGGTAGGAATAAACATTACCCTAAAGATTATCAAAATAACCAGCCCCCTGGCAAGTCAAATGAAGAAAGAAGAGGAAATTATAATGAAACATATAAATCTAGAGGGAATTATCATCATAAGGGAGCTAGACCAAAGAATAGGTATTGCCAGTATTGTCAAAGAGGAGGTCACACAGACCAAGAATGTTGGTACCAAGGTAAGAAACATAATAAACCCTCCGAAAATACTCCTCAGGTACAGGCAAGGGATAACTCAAACCCTACTAATTACTCCGAAGAAAAACAAGGTAACAGAAAGTGACTAGAAGAGCAGGATAGGAGTCCAGGAAATAGGGAAACCAAAGAATGGAAGGATGTTGCAGGTAGCGGAGGTACATCCACGTTGCCAGCAACATATTTATCCTTCCGACAGCAATCATTACCCAAGACAAATATCAAGATAGAAGGTAAAGAATGTCTTAGTTTGTTAGATTCAGGAAGTACTGTAAATCTCATAGGGCTCCATACCTTAACTGATTATTTGAATATACCTATTTCTGCAATTAGGAGTGAGGATACATTAATTCAGGGGATAACTGGCAATCAGCTTAACAATGTAGGAGCCATAGATTTAAACATTGAATTGCTAGAGAAGAAGTGTCAAGTGCCATTTTTGGTTTTGCAAGAAGTAGCATTTCCCGCTCGAGCTTTGATTTCTTTTGCAACAATGCAAGATTTTGGCATAGTTTTTGATTGTCAAGACAGAAGATTAGTTCTAAAGGGAAATAATCAGGAAGTCTGTTTCCAACTTGTTGATGACAAGTCCACTACAAATTTGGCCAATTTGCAGGGGACCGCTTCGATAGTTGAAACACACTCCGGTTCAGAAGGAGAAAGGGAAATCAAAGTAAAATCAGAAGAAAGGGAGAAAGAAGAGAATTTAGCAATTGCACCCAGAAAGGGGGAAATTACTTCTTGTAAAGGCAGCACACATACTAAGGAGAAAAATGTCGACAGAGAATCTGAGAGAATAGATAAAAGGGAATTCCAAGAAGTTTTGCTGCTAGGCACATTGAATTCACAAGAATTAAGACACTTAAGAGAAACAGAATCTCAAAAAGGAGGAGATGAAGATTCATGTTTTTGTACTCAAGTACAAACTGGGGAAATAAGTCTGATCAGCACAGCAGATGCAAACAAAATAAGATTTAGGCTAGCTAGAGATGTAGTACTACTGCCCAATACTCTTACTAGAGTATATTTGATAACCCGCCTACACACTAATAATGATGTAATCTTGACCCCAGAAGGATTACCAGAATATGTCAGAATGGATAACTCATTAGTTCAGATGGAGGGATTAGCCTGTACTACTTATGTCATGAATTATTCTGATAAAAGACTCCATTTGTTAGCGGGTACAGAATTTTGTACAGGAATAGAAGTTACACACAAAATGATTCCGTTAGAGGAGGAAGCATTCTTTACCATAGGAAACATTGATGCAGGAATAGATAGGGAGATAGATAACACCGATTTTCCTGAGTACCGAAAAAGGTTAATAGAAACCTTAAATAAATATAGGCAGGGCATAGCAATTACAGGTGATAGGTTAGGTAGGACTGAGGTGTTAAGACATAAGATAATCCTAGATGATGGAGCCAAACCCTTTTTCATACCTAATTATAAATTACCTATCAGCCAACGTCCAATAGTAGATAAAATGATAGAAGAAATGAAAGAAGAAGGAGTGGTCATACCCTCTAAATCACCTTATAATTCTCCCATGTTGTTGATTCCAAAGAAAGATGGAAGTTACAGATTAGTGATTGATTATCGCAAGTTGAATGCGAACACAGTTCCTGATAGGATGCCCATGCCTGTAATAAACGATGTTTTGGCTCAGTTAGGAGGAGCAAAGATCTTCTCATCCTTAGATCTACTAAGTGGATATTGGCAAGTACCTTTAGACGAAGAATCAAAGCCATTAACTGCCTTCAGCACACATAAAGAACACTTAGAATTTCAGGTAATGCCATTTGGGTTAACATCAGCTCCATTGACTTTTGTAAGGTTAATGTTACAGATCTTAGGAGACATAGAGAATGTGTCAGTCTATTTAGATGATGTCATTATATTTAGCAAAGATATAGAGAGCCATTTCGGAACCATAGAAATCGTTTTAGAACGACTAAGACTGGCAGGATTAAAGATAAAGGTTAAGAAATGTCAATTCTTGAGGAAATCATTAGAATATTTAGGACATGTGATCAGTGCTGATGGATTACGCATGCAAGAAGGAAAAATAAAGGCGATTGTGGAATATCCTGCTCCACAAAATTTGAAAGGTGTAAGAAGATTTTTAGGGATGATAGGATACTATAGACCATTTGTCAAAAATTTTGCTACTATAGCTAAACCATTGACAGAATTAACTAAGAAGGATGTAGAGTTTGAATGGAAAGCAGAGCAAGAGGAGGCTTTTCAAAAGTTGAAGGAGAAATTAATCCAAGATCCTATCTTAGTGTATCCAGACTTTAGCAAGCAATTTTACTTAGCATGTGATGCTTCGAATACAGGAATAGGAGCGGTTTTGTTACAGAAGGCAAAAACCCGAATGAGGGTAGTATATTATGCAAGTAGAGTCCTGAATGCGGCCGAACGAAACTACAATACCACAGAAAAGGAATGTTTAGCCATTTATTGGGCACTGAGAAAGTTTCGGCACATTTTGTTAGGACACAAAGTAAATGTACTTACTGACCATAAACCCATCTGTGACCTATTTAAGAAAAGAGCTTTCACTAATAACTTAAAGTTTAATCGATGGTTTATTAGTGTGCTAGAGTTTGCTCCAGAATTTAGATACATTCCAGGTAAGTTTAATACTTTAGCAGATGGATTATCTAGAGCACAAGAGGATACTGAAAGAATTATCACAACTAACACTTTTTGTTTCAGCTGTCAGGTCGTAGACTTAGATTTGGAGAGAGTTAAAATAGAACAAGAGAAACAAGAAAGTATCAGGAAAATAATAGGAGATTTGCTACAAGAGGAAACCTCTAGGTCAGATTTTGAATTAATAAATGGGATATTATATAAGAAGGCTAAGGATAGGAGTGCTTGCTCTAGACTATATGTGCCTGACACCCTGACTAAGGAAGTATTAACTCTAACACATACCCACAAGTTGGCAGGACATCCAGGAATCAAAAAGACTCTGAGAACAATAAATAGAAATTATTTTTGGCCTAAGTGCAGCGAAGAAGCAAGGCAATTTGTAAATGAATGTCAAACTTGTAATAGGCATAAAGGTCATGTAAATGTCAGAGCTCCTTTAGAAAAATATCCTAGTAATTTAAACCCTTTTGAGGTAGTTCAGATGGATCATATAGGACCCTTTCCAAAAACTTTGAGAGGAAATAAATATATACTGGTATTCATTGATTATTTGACTCGGTATTTAGAAATTGTCCCAGTCAGAGATAGAACTGCAGTTTCTGTTGCAGAAGCTTTAAAGACCAGAATACTCACAAGACATTCGTGTCCGGAGGTACTTTTGTCGGACAATGCACCCGAATTCACCAGTGAGGTAATGAAAAAGCTTTGTGAATTTTTTGAGATAAAGAAATGCGAGATAACCCCTTATAAGCCGAGTTCAAATGGGACAGTGGAAAGGGCCAATAAGAAGATACTGGATGTACTGCGAACTATCATTAGTCCAACTACAGAAGATTGGGACCTAGCGTTAGAGGACGTTCAGTTTACTTTGAATAACACAGTAAATGAGACAGTAGGAGAAACCCCACACTTTTTGCTTTATGGTTATCAGAAAAGACTGCCAAACTCATTGTTAGATGACGCAAAACCTCCTAGGCACACATATGATTACCAGGACTATATAGCTTGGAAACTGCAAAGAACCTTTCAAATAATAAGACAAACCAGACAATCTTTAGAAAAGGGCCAACAGGTAAATAAGAAATACTATGACACAACTAGTTCCATGACTGACCTGAAGATAGGCTCACAAGTATATATAAAGGTACATGTAAAGGAAGGACCAAATGAAAAGGTATCTCCCAAATTTGAAGGTCCTTATAGAGTGTTAGAAAGGGAAAGGAATAATAAATTTAAGCTGATACATGAACAGAATTTAGATGTAAGGTATGCCCATTGGAATCATATGAAGGTTGTAAAAACTAATCCATGGTCCTCTCAACTTCTACAGGAAGTGGTGGAAAAACTTCCTTCTGATCCTACCCCTGGTGGTCGGTATCACTTGCGAAATAGACATTAAAAGTGGGGCCTTGATACAAAATCATGGAAAAGGTGAACTGTTAACAGATTTTGCTGTAGTAAAAATTAATGTCAATTCAATATTAGAAAGGGAAGAACATTTGAACCAGTTAGATAAAGAACTACGGAAGTGCATACTAACCCATAGTGATTCTGCCTTTGTAGAAGTATTAAGAAATTTACAGGGTAAAATTGAAGACATTGTCAGGCCTCAAAGAAACAAGAGATCTTTGTTACCTTTTGTAGGAAGTGCCTTTAGTGCTTTGTTTGGAGTGGCTACAGAAAACGATGTAAAAGGTTTGACTGATCGTGTAGAACTAATCGAGAAATGGGCTAATCAGAAGGGTAATCTTATAAGTACTCTAATAGAAAATAATAATAAGAATGTAGAGAACATAAAAAAAAGATGGTGGAATTTATTAATCAAGTTAACGTGAATGTTTCTGATAAAATAGGTGACATAGAACAAGTGTTTAAGTTGATTCATGAAGTAGAAATCGAGATTGGTGATCACAAGGAATCTGTGAACGGACTAATAAATGCACAAAAGGGAATACTTAGCCCTGCTATCATTTCTCCAAAAACTTTGAAAGAAATTATCGATTGGTGTATGGTAAATAGCCATTCCAAGCCTTTGCTAGAAGATATATTTTGGTATTACACAATGTCAACTGTGAAAGTAACAAAAGGGTATTTGTTGGTATTGATCCCCTTCAAGGGTATGAATTTGTTTGACCTATATACAATACATCCTTTCCCAGTTAAGATAGGAAATGCAACAATAATTTGGAACCATCCGAAGGTTCGTCTAGCATTGGATAAGAACAAGTTGTTGATGATTATTTTAGAAGAAGGTGATTTAGAACAGTGTGTGTTGATAAGTGAAAGTCAATCCATGTGCAATTTTGTGCAAATTAAACAACCTATGAGCAATTTTCCGTGTATCCAAGGTATTTTCTTTGAGAATTATGAGTTGATGAGAGAGTGTAAATTTGAAACTTTTGCTTTGCCATACAGGGCATTACATTTAGGTAATGAGATTTTTGTTTATGTACAAAATACTAAAAATGCAGAAGTTACTTGTGATGGGAAGACTCAAACATTTCAGTTAGGAAACTTGAAGTCATTTGCAGATTCTTGCTCAGTAGTGATAAATGATTATCTCTATTATGTACCAAGTGTGTTTTTGCATTATGAGTTAAATCAATCTTCCATTGCAAAGAGTTACGAGAACAAGATTAATCATTTTCAGCTAGACAAATTAACAGTGGTAGAAAATGTGGCAATGCCACTTGATAATGATTATGTTCTGTTTTACAAGAAAGATGTTGCACCATTTCTGACTATGTGTAATGTGTTTTTGATTGTACTTATTACTGTGGTAACATATGATGTGGTGAAGTATTTGGTTTTCAGAAAATTGGAAAGGATTAATGAGTTGCTACTAGTTATTACTGGGAAACCTAAAGAATAGGTTTGTTGTTTTGTTGTATGTGAGGATTCTATAAGAATCCTAGTAGCTGGCCGAGTGGTGTCAGACAGATGCTTATTTTTGAGTAAGTTTCGTATGCAGAAGGTTTATGTATGTTATTGATGTCTTTATTTGTGGGTTTTGTTAATTAATAAGAAATGGGGAGACAAATGCAGTTAGTAGTAATTGTAAAGATATAGAAAGAGTTGTGGAGAGACAGGAGAGTGAACGGGAGTTAGGTAGGATGTTTTCAACTAATTTCGCTGACTCCAGGGTTCTTTCCCGTAAACAACCCCCCAAACGACAGGATCCGTTCTTGAATGTCGAACGGAACATAGACGAATGAGACGTGGAAGCCGGGAAAAAGTCACGTGATTAAGGATAGCTTGACACGCCCAGGACGACCATATATAAGCAACGAGAAGACGGCATCTCGCTCTCTTCCTAGTAGTCACTCTGTATAATAGGTCTAACGACCTACTTAACCTGCCGGGTCTCCTTGACGATAAACACGTGGCGGCTGCCTATACCAAATTGAGGAACGGCGATTACGTAGAATACTAAAGCAGCCGAGAAATTACAGGGGAACAATTACCCCTGAGAACGAAGGACGACGAACAAAGTTACTACGCCCGCACCTGAGTGTCTGTGAGTGCGTTTGGCGAGACGTCCCAGAGCGACCGAGAGGCGTGACGTCCCCGAGTGACCAAGGCGTGTCTAGAACTTCGC
>NC_090763.1:36099120-36100355 GCF_036898095.1 Palaemon carinicauda
ATATATATATATATATATATATATATATATGTATATATATACATATACATATTTATATATATATATATATATATATATATATATATATATATATATATACAATGTATATATATATATACATACATATATATATATATATATATATATATATATATATATATATATTACACGTGAATATATTCCCATTCGTACTCACCAGGTAAACAGCTGACAGCTTTCTCTTCATCGGAGCATTTCTGCGTCAGCCAGAGATAGTCGAACCATTTGATGACTTTGCCTTGGAGGTGTGTGGGAACTCTACGCATTCTCATGTACGTTTTCACGCCGTCAAGCTTGGCTGTTGGAAAGAGAAAAAGATGTGTCATTAATCATTGGATTGTAATTTGATATGTGAGAGAGAGAGAGAGAGAGAGAGAGAGAGAGAGAGAGAGAGAGAGAGAGAGAGAGAGAGAGAGAGAATACATAAATCAAAGATTATAATTATAATTCTAATTTTGATAATATTGAGAGAGAGAGAGAGAGAGAGAGAGAGAGAGAGAAGAGAGAGAGAGAGAGAGAGAGAGAGAGAGAGAGAGAGAGAGAGAGAGAGAGAGAGAGAGAGAGAGAGAGAGAATACATAGATCAAAGATTATAATTATAATTTTAATATATATATATATATATACAGAGAGAGAGAGAGAGAGAGAGAGAGAGAGAGAGGAGAGAGAGAGAGAGAGAGAGAGAGAGAGAGAGAGAATACATAAATCAAAGATTATAATTATAATTCTAATTTTGATAATATTGAGAGAGAGAGAGAGAGAGAGAGAGAGAGAGAGAGAGAGAGAGAGAGAGAGAGAGAGAGAGAGAGAGAATACATAGATCAACAGATTATAATTATAATTTTAATATATATATATATATATACAGAGAGAGAGAGAGAGAGAGAGAGAGAGAGAGAGAGAGAGAGAGAGAGAGAGAGAGAGAGAGAGAGAGAGAATACATAAATCAAGATTATAATTATAATTCTAATTTTGATATTGAGAGAGAGAGAGGAGAGAGAGAGACGAGAGAGAAGAGAGAGAGAGAGAGAGAGAGAGAGAGAGAGAGTACACAAATCAAAGATTATAATTCTAATTTTAATAATATTGAGAGAGAGAGAGAGAGAGAGGAGAGAGAGAGAGAGAGAAGAGAGAGAGAGAGAGAGAGAGAGAGAGAGAGAGAGAGAGTACACAAATCAAGAATTATAATTATAATTC
>NC_090763.1:36100855-36118355 GCF_036898095.1 Palaemon carinicauda
TACATCTTTTCCCACTTCTATGTGGGGTCGATGTTTCTGGTCAGCTTTCTCCATCTACCTCTGTCCCACACTTCATCACCAGTTAATCCCATTGATCGAAGGTCATCCTTGATACAGTCCATCCACCTTCGCTTTTGTCTCCCTCTCCTTCTCGTTCCCTGTACCTCCATTTCCATCACTCTCCTCCCAATATACTGTTCATCTCTTCGCATGACATGACCATACCACCTCAGTCTACTTTCTTGTCATGAGAAGAGATGGACAGTATATTAGGAGGAGAGTGATGGAAATGGAGGTACAGGGAAAAGATATTCTACACCCTTATTCATACCTTAAATAATCTTTCATATTTGGAATCCATCTGTGACTTCATTGTACAGGAGCAGATAGACCAAGAGAAACGTGGCTGATGACAATGCGAAGGGAAGGTTGATCTGAGGACGGGAGAGAGACATATGATGTGAATCCATTGATGCCCTATGCATACCGTGGGTGCCACAGGATTAAGATAAGATACGATCTGCAAGCCCTCACGATTTATAAAATAGTTTAAAGGTTTTAAAGGCCGTGACTTTGCCCTAGCAAGCAGGACAATGACCTATACTCTGACCATATATACATATGATCAGCGCCCGACCTCCTTCTTCACCCAGGCTAGGACTAGGGAGGGGCAGGAAATGGTTGCTGATGACTAAGCAGGTAGACTTATAGGCTCCCCCCAAAACTTCCATCTTTACCTCACCATAACTAATGGAACTACGAGTTTGAGCTGGACTTGGACCCCAGTCTAGCGATCACCAGGTAGGGAGTTTACCACAGGCCCACCACAACCCTAGGTAAATTTGATTACCTGAACTTATGTAAAATTGCATTAAACGTTTCAAAAACCAAAACCAAAAAGCACACTTAAAACAGAATCAATAAAACATAAAACTCTCTCTTTCCAATCACATAGGAGACGGTGAAGCCTCTTAACTGCTCCAATAGGATGAAAGGAAAACCGAAAACCGACCAATGGGATCACTCTGAATTCGGGGCAAAGAGCAGTGTCCAAAAAATGCCTTAATAATGAACGGAGGAAATGTCGACCCGGTGCGATGCATAATGGGTTGGAAGACGTATCAATATTTAACTGAGGAGGAGGAGGAGAAGCAGAAGCAGGAGGAGGAGGAGGAGGAGGAGGAGAGAGAGAGAGAGAGAGAGAGAGAGAGAGAGAGAGAGGAATAAGGTCACAGGTGTTGACATGTTTCGGCAAAAATATTTTTACAAGTTTTAATCTTATATGTATCTATGTACTACATACAATATATATATATATATATATATATAATATATATATATATATATAATGTGTGTGTGCGTTTATTAATTCCTATATCAATAACAATAAATACCATCGGTGTATTCAGTTTTTACATGTGTTTATATATTTATATATATATAATATATATATATATATATATATATATATATATAATCATATAATCATTAATAATAAATAACATCGGTGTATTCAGTTTATATATATGCATATATATATATATTATATATATAAATATATATATATATATATATATATATATATATATATATATATATATAAACAGTTAGATCAACGACTAACAATTACAACACAGCAACTGAAAGTCGTGAATAAATTTATAAATTTCCAACAAAATGTTTTTTATTTCAGAATAAAATTTATACGAGTTCACTAACAGCACCCGAACAATTCT
This sequence comes from Palaemon carinicauda, assembly GCF_036898095.1. Taxonomy (NCBI): domain Eukaryota; kingdom Metazoa; phylum Arthropoda; class Malacostraca; order Decapoda; family Palaemonidae; genus Palaemon; species Palaemon carinicauda. The sequence continues at coordinate 36,102,592 of NC_090763.1, forward strand.
TCATCATATTTAACAGTGTTATTTTATTTCCATTTTTCTGTATACCGGTAAATATAATTCGCTTACCTTTCCTGACAAGTTAAATTAGAGAACCGATATTAAATCAAACTAAGAGATATCAGTTCACCAAACTTTCAACTGGGCTCCACAAGGCACGAGAAGAGTTGGAAGACCCAGGCCTACATGGCTGAGTAGTCAGTATACCGGTAAATATAATTTGCTTACCTTTCCTACATACATACATACATATACCAAGGGACTTCCCCAATTTTGGGGGGTAGACGACATCAACAAATGAAACAAAAATAAAGGGGACCTTTCCTCCCTACGTTCCTCCCAGCCTGACAAGGGACTCAACCGAGTTCGGCTGGTACTTCTAGGGTGCCACAGCCCACCCTCCCCCGCTATCCACAACAGATGAAGCTTCATAACGCTGAATCCCCTAATGCTGCTACCTCCGCGGTCATCTAAGGCACCGGAGGAAGCAGCAAGGCCTACCGGAACTGCGACACAATCGCTCGCCATTCATTCCTATTTCTAGCACGCTCTCTTGCCTCTCTCACATCTATCCTCCTATCACCCAGAGCTTCCTTCACTCCATCCATCCACCCAAACCTCAGTCTTCCTCTTGAACTTCTCCCATCAACTCTTGCTTTCATCACCTTCTCTAGCAGACAGCCATTTTCCATTCTCTCAACATGGCCTTTCCTGACAAGTTGAATTAAATTAGAGAACCGATATTAAATCAAACTAAGAGAGATTAGTTCACCAAACTTTCATCTGGGGTCCACAAGGCACGAGAAGAGTTGGAAGACCCAGGCCTACATGCTGAGAATTGTGAAGCGTGAAGTAGATGATGAATGGCGTAGTATTGAATTAAAAGCTCAAGATAGAGACGACTGGCGAAATCTAACCGAGGCCCTTGAGAATTGTGAAGCATAAAGTAGATGATGAATGGAGTAGTATTGATTTAAAAGCTCAAGACAGAGACGCCTGGTGAAATCTAACCGAGGCCCTTTGCGTCAATAGGCGTAGGGGGAGATGATAACGATGCTTTAAAAAAAATAGACCGTGATTCCAAAGATGAAATTTTAATAGTGAATACTATAATCTATACTAAATTATTTTTAATGAGGCACATTTGCACCGACTCGCAGCGGTGCCCTTTTAGCTCGGAAAGGTTTCCTGCTATCTGATTGGTTAGAATTATCTTGTCCAACTAATCATCGAGTAGGAATATTCTCCGAGCTAAAGGGGCACCCCTCCGAGTCCGTGCATATCTGCCTCACTAAAAAAAAATGACTATAGCAACAGAGTTTAAAACGCTTGCAAAGAGGAGAATATTGAGATTTAATTAATGCAAAAGCAAAGCACTGGGAGTAAATATTTATTTCCTTTCCTCACTGGGCTATTTTTCTCTGTTGGAGTCCTTGGGGTTATAGTATCTTGCTTTACTTAATAGGACTGTAGCTTAGCTGCTACTACCACTACTACTACTACTACTACTACTACTACTAATAATAATAATAGTTTATAATGTATGACATGATTATTGAACTAACCCCCTTTAATGAAGTGAAGTGTGGATGTTGAATGCAAGTCATAACTTCACTGTTTGCGTAGAATAAGTGAAAGAAGAATTGATTGGGTGATAAATGTGGAGTTACGCAAAAGTGATAAGAGTTAGCATAGATGGGTTAAGAGTGTTTGGAGGTGGTTCGATTATCCCTATGTAATAAAGAGAAAGTATCTGGTTTTATATATATGTATATATATGCATATATATATATATATATATATATATATATATATATATGCATATATATGCATATATATATATATGCATATATATACATATATATATGTATATATACATATATATATATATATATGAATATATGTATATGTGTATATGTATATATATATGCATATATTTACATATATATAATATATATACGTAAATATATGTGTATATATATATATATATACACACACACACATATATATATATATATACATATATATATATATATATATATATATATATATATATATCCTGTCACGCTGAACGGCATTACCAACGTATGAATACTCGGTCTCTCTGCGTATCTTGGGTAGGAGGATAGGGAATAGTCAGCCATGGTGAGAGGGAGTACCCTGAGAGGTACACTCGGTAACCACAATCTCCCACAAATTGCCCAAAACTGCCGTATTGTACCTAAGGGGTGAAGGGAGGGGGAGGGGGGAGTTGAATCTGTGCGCGCGCGTGTCCATATCTATCTAAATATTTTAGAAATAATTTTTTGACGGGTCGCATACACTAGTATGGAAAGAATGGATGATCAGAGGTTAGGTTAGGTTAAAAAGTGTATGATTAAGAATTATTAGGAGTTTAAAGGTTTAAAGTCCGTTCATGAATGGCAGAGGCAAGGGATAGTGACATTGCCCTATCGAGCAGGGCAATGCCCTACAAACTGACCATATATACACTTGATCAGCGCTCAAGCCTCCTCTCCACCCAAGCTAGGACCAAGGAGGGCCTGGCAATGGCTGTTGATGACTCAGCAGATATAGAGCTATAGGCTCCCATAAACCCCCCATCCTTAGCTCACAAGGATGGTAAAGTTTCAGCGACCAAAGAAACTAACGAGTTTGAGCGGGATTCGAACACCAGTCTGGCGATTACCAGTGAGGGACGTTACCACATCGGCCACCACAACCCTAAAGCAAGTACTCTGGATCAAATTATTCACGTTCTCAGATGATAATAATAATAATAATAATAATAATAATTTGTTCTAAGACTAAAGATTCACTTCGGTGTTTCTACGAGTGTATGCCATGAGTTATCAAAGTTGAGAGAGAGAGAGAGAGAGAGAGAGAGAGAGAGAGAGAGAGAGAGGAGAGAGAGAGAGAGAGCTGACGAACAAAATTACCTTGGTGGGTTGAGTATTACCTACTTGAGGCCTTTCCACCTTAATCATATGATGAAATTGTTTATATTCTGATGTAGTACTGATAGCTCATTCTCTCTCTCTCTCTCTCTCTCTCTCTCTCTCTCTCTCTCTCTCTCTCTCTCTCTCTCTCTCTCTCTCTCTCTCTCTCCAATATTACCCCCTTCACTATTACGAGGTGTTGCTCAATAAGTGAGTCAAGTGTAATAATTTCAGAGAGAGAGAGAGAGAGAGAGAGAGAGAGAGAGAGAGAGAGAGAGAGAGAGAGAGAGACTCGCCAAGAAGCTGGGATGGAGAATTGATGGGGTCATATTAAACTTTTCCATAATAAAACAAAATAAAATAAAATAATAGAATCAAGCTAATTTTGAGTTTTCTATACCTGCAAAACAATAATATCCCTTTTCTATGAATTCAGATAGAGGACTCCATTCACCCTATAAGATCGAAAATCCCATTGGCAAGTCCTAGGGAACTAACCCTTGTTGTGACCTCGTCCAAAATTCAATTAGGCCAGAGCACCTTATTATGGTACTGACGTAAAACTATAAAAAAAAACCCCTTTTTTTTAGAGAGGCAGATTTGCACCAACTAGCAGGGGTGCCCCTTTTAGCTCGGAAAAGTTTCCAGATCCCTGATTGGTTGGACAAGATAATTTTAACCAATCAGATAGCAGGAAACTTTTCCGAGCTAAAAGGGCACCGCTGGGATGTATTTGCACCGACTCGCAGCGGTGCCCTTTTAGCTCGGAAAAGTTTCCTGATCGCTGATTAGTTGGACAAGATAATTCAAACCAATCAGAGAGCAGGAAACTTCCGAGCGAAAAGGGCACTGGGAGCGAAGTGCAGGTGAAAATAGAGTAATAAAGTCCACAGAATTATCTCTCCCTTAATTATCTTTCTCAAAATTATCACACTTAATTAATCCTGGTTCGTAAGACTCAGCAATCTCCTTCTGCTGATTCAGCTTCAAATGCTGAAGAAATGAAGAACTGAAAACCCGAAGGAAAGATCGTCTTCTGTCTGGTTTCAGTACAGCTTAAACTCATGGTCCCAGAGGGGATCGGCCTGCTGCCATGCGAATGCTCGGCGAACTCGCTACCACTGTACTAGCCAGAAGACAGATTATATATTTCAGGTAGTAAAGGTTAACTTAATCAGATAAAAATCATAAATATTTTAGAGTTTCATTGAAGTAGGAAATTAGTTATACAAGTCACCCCCCCCCCTCTCTCTCTCTCTCTCTCTCTCTCTCTGAACGTCAGCTGTCCAATTGGATTGTTATGCCATCCTTAATTGGCTCAACGCCCGTTGTAATCAGAAGGTCTAACAGACGAGAGGGACATGTAACATCACATTTATTAACATACATACTCAAAATGAGCCTAGAATTGATGCAAGCCACATTTATGAAATGTAATCTGTTTAACGCTAATTTATTCATCGCTCATAATGACATTTGACCCCAGGACAAAGCTTTTGTTTCGTAGTATTCTTTTTTCTCAATGGACTTACGATGCTTTTCATTTGTAGAACAGATTCTCTGATTCGTCATGAGAGAGAGAGAGAGAGAGAGAGATGATTTCATTGGTGGGTTGACGATCAACGGTTCGAGGTGTTTCAGATATTTATTATATGGTAAGGCTGTTTATATAATGTAATACTCATAGCGCCTCTCTCTCTCTCTCTCTCTCTCTCTCTCTCTCTCTCTCTCTCTCCTTAATATAGTTGACTACTTGGACTCAACAGAAGCCGATCCCGCCCCCCCCCCTCCCCACCCCAGGAAACAAGCCCAGATCACTATATTATCCTCCTTGAAAGTTGCAGAGTATGAATTTCAGCAAATTAGGATATCGTTTGTGAAAGTTGCCAGCCTCTCTCTCACTCTCTCTCTCTCTCTCTCCCTCTCTCTCTCACACACAAAACACATACATGGATGTAAAACGTATTCTAATTATAGAGAAGAAAGCCGCGATTTCTGTAGAAATCACTGAGACTTCATGAAAATGTGAAGAAAGAAACCAGTGTTGAGAAAGTTTTTTGCATAGCAGGTTCATCCATGATTCAGAAATTGAAAGTATGAATGAAGTAGTGACCACTGTGTTGACTTATTTCCAGAGCCACCCTCTGACACGAAAAAACGTTCATGAAAGTATTACTGTAGCAGTGACGATTGTGTTGTCCTGTCTCCAGAGCCACCCCCTATCACACACACACACACAGCAAAAAAAAAAAAAAAAAAAAAAAAAAAAAAAAAAAAAAAAACAAGGTTTAATGTAAAAAATGTTTAGGGACAAAACAGAGTGGACAAAATGGTCAACGATGCAAAAGAGGAAAATCCCTTCTTTGAGGGTAAAGTTGGGTTATTTTCCCTTCTTATTTCAACATAATATTTTACACAATCTACTGATATCCTCTGAGGTCTTAATAACCTCTCATCAAGTAGGCACACCATAATACTTAATGTTAATTAAGCCCCATTTCCCTTTTACTCTTCAAGGCAGTAGGCAGTTCGCATTACTTGAATATTAAGTCCCACTTTTCTTTTTAACGTCTTCACGTTAACTTAGCTTGAGATAGACGTGAGTATTAACCAGGGTTTAAACTTTTAAGGTAATTTGCATGGCTTCAAGGTAATATTTAAGATAATTCTAAGGTAATTTTGATGTTACGAAATTACGAGCTTCAAATTTAAGGAAATTGGAAAAGTTTTAAGATAATATTCAAGATAATTCTAAGGTAATTTCGATGTTACGAAATTACGAGCTTCAAATTTAAGGAAATTGGAAAAGTTTTAAGAAAATTTTTAAGATAATTTTAAGGTAATTTCAATGTTACGAAATTATGAGCTTCAAATTTAAGGAAATTGGAAATGTTTTAAGATAATATTTAAGATAATTCTAAAGTAATTTCGATGTTACGAAATTACGAGCTTCAAATTTAAGGCAATCGGAAATGTTTTAAGATAATATTTAAGATAATTCTAAGGAAATTTCGGGGGTTACGAAATTACGAGCTTAAAATTTAAGGAAATTGGAAAAGCTTTAAGATAATATTTAAGATAATTCTAAGGTAATTTCGATGTTACAAAATTACGAGCTTCAAATTAAAGGAAACTGGAAAAGTTTTAAGATAATATTCAATATAATTCTAAGGTAATTTCGATGCTACGAAATTACGAGCTTCAAATTTAAGGAAATTATAAAAGTATTAAGATAATATTTAAGATAATTCTAAGGTAATTCCGATGTTACGAAATTACGAGCTTCAAATTCAAGGAAATTGGAAATGTTTTAAGATGATCTAAGGTAAAAAGCAGAAGCATCTAAGGTAATGGACACATGCTCAACTTTAAACCGTGGTATTGACTAAACCCGTTTTACTGATATTTCGAAACACACACACACACACACACACACGCAAAAAAAAAAGCAGGTAAAACCAGAAACAAGCCAGACAAAAATGGAGCGAGGATGCAGCTATTATAAGGAAGGAAATAGAAAATGCTGACTAAGGAAGAAGAGGGAAAAATTAAAAATGCTGACTGCCAAGAATAATGAAGAGAATAGTGAAGCGTTTTGTCAGATATTTTGCTGACATTATCACACCTCCACGGTTAGAAAAATGTGTGTGAGAGAGAGAGAGAGAGAGAGAGAGAGGGGAGAGAGAGAGAGAGAGAGAGAGAGAGAGAGAATATGTATATATATATATGTATATATATATATATATATATATATATGTATATATATATATATATATATATATTTTATATATATGTGTATATACATATATATATGTGTATATACATACACACACATATATATATATATATATATATAAATAAATAAACAATGTGTGTATATATAAGTATATATATATATATATATATACACACATACACACACACACACAAACACACCCAGACACTTGCTCTTTATTATATAAAGGAGATGACATGAGGCTAGAATATCTAAATTCAGATGTGAAGATAAAGGCTAAAACACTAAATATAAATTTATCTAAATTTGACTGTATCCCAGACCCTCCCACCCTACGGGGTCATTTCAACATAAAGAAACATGTAAAATAGAAACTAAAATTGACTTTTCCCACTGGTATCCTATCCAAAATCCAGTTAACTTGAAAGCAGTTAGAACCTCCCCGAGAAATACAGTGGTAAGGTGATCGCCTAGCATTCGCATGGCAGCAGATCGATTCCCGCCCGGGACCGTGAGTTTAGGCTGTTTACTGGGGAGGCCACTGCTGTGGTAAGCCACTGCTGTGGTAAGCCACCACAGTGGAGGGTTGGGCTTGCCCGGCTGATGTTCTGGTGAGCATCTATTTTGATGGAACTGGAACTGACACCAGACACCTTTAACCTTTAAATGAGATCAAAGTAAGATATTTGCTGATCTATGCAAAAATGCACCGTCAAACCTGCATGGTAATGAAAGACCCGGGGAATTGAGGCAAGGCTGAAGAGAATAAGGAATAAAGGAAGAGAAGGCTGAAGAGAATAAAAAAAAAGAAGAAAAGGCTGAAGGAAATAAGGAAAAAAGGGAAGAGAAGGCTGAAGAGAATAAGTTATAAAAGAAGAGAAGGCTGAAGAAAATAAGGAAAAAAAGGGAAGAGAAGGCTTAAGAGAATAAAGAAAAAAAAGAAGAAAAGGCTGAAGAGAATAAGGAAAAAAGGGAAGAGAAGGCTTAAGAGAATAAAGAAAAAAAGAAGAGAAGGCTGAAGAAAATAAGGAAAAAAGGGAAGAGAAGGCCGAAGAGAATAAAGAAAAAAAGAAGAAAAGGCTGAAGAGAATAAGGAAAAAGGTAAGAGAAGGCTTAAGAGAAAAAAGAAGAGAAGGCTGAAGAGAATAAGGAAAAAAGGGAAGAGAAGGCTTAAGAAAATAAAGAAAAAAGAAGAGAAGGCTGAAGAGAATAAGGAAAAGGGAAGAGAAGGCTTAAGAGAATAAAGAAAAATAGAAGAGAAGGCTGAAGAGAATAAGGAAAAAAGGGAAGAGAAGGCTTAAGAGAATAAAGAAAAAAAAAGACAAGTCTGAAGAAAATAAGGAAAAAGGGGAAGAGAAGGCTGAAGAGAATAAGGGAAAAATAATAGAAGATTGAAGAGAATAAGGAAAAAAGAAGAGAAGGCTGAAGAGAATAAGGAAAAAAGAGAAGTCTGAAGAGAATAAGTAAAAAGAGGAAGAGAGGGCTGAAGAGAATAAAGAAAAAAGGAGAGAAGGATGAAAAGAATAAGGGAAAAAGGAAGAGAAGATTAAAGTGAAATAAGGAAAAGGGGAAGAGAAGGTTAAAGTGAAATATGGAAAAAAGGAAGAGAAGGTTGAAGAGAATAAGGAAAAAAAGGAAGAGATGGTTGAAGAGAATAAGGAAAAAGGGGAGAGATGATTGAAGAGAATAAGGAAAAAAGGGAAGAGAAGGTTGAAGAGAATAAGGAAAAAAGGAAGATATGGTTGAAGAGAATAAGGAAAAAAGGGAAGAGATGGTTGAAGAGAATAAGGGAAAAAGGGAAAAGAAGGTTGAAGAGAATAAGGAAAAAAGGGAAGAGATGATTGAAGAGAATAAGGAAAAAGGGAAGAGAAGGTTGAAGAGAATAAGGAAAAAAAGGGAAGAGATGGTTAAAGAGAATAAGGAAAAAAGGGAAGAGAAGGTTGAAGAGAATAAGGAAAAAAGAGAAGAGATGGTTGAAGAGAATAAGGAAAAAGGAGAAGAGATGGTTGAAGAGACTAAGGAAAATATGGAAAAGGAGGTTGAAGAGAATAAGGAAAAAAGGGAAGAGATGATTGAAGAGAATAAGGAAAAAGGGAAGAGAAGGTTGAAGAGAATAAGGAAAAAAAGGGAAGAGATGGTTGAAGAGAATAAGGAAAAAGGGGAAGAGATGGTGGAAGAGAATAAGGAAAAAAGGGGTAGATAATGCTGAAGAAAATAAGGAAAAGGGGAAAAGAAGACTGAAGAGAATAAAGAAAAAAGGGAATAGATTAAAGAGAATAAGGAAAACAGCGGTAGATAAGGCTGAATAGAATAAGGAAAAAGGGAAAAGAAGACTGAAGAGAATAAGGAAAAAAGGGAAGAGAAGGTTGAAGAGAATAAGGAAAATAGAGAAGGCTGAAGAGAATAAGGAAAAAGGGGGTTGGTAAGGCTGAAGAGAATAAGGAAGAAAATGGGTAGATAACGCTGAAGAAAAATAAGGAATAAAGGGAAGAGAAGACGGAAGAGATTAAGGAAAAAAGGGAAGAGAAGGTTGAAGAAAATAGAGAAAAGAAGAAGAGAAAGCTGATGAGAATAAAGAAACGAGAAGTAGACAAGACTGAAGAGAACAAGGGAAAAACGAAGAGGATGATAAGAATAAGAAAAAAAATACAGAAGGCTGAAGAGAATAAAGAAAAATGGTGTAGATAAGACTGAAGAGAATAAGGAAAAATAGGCAAGAGAACACTCAAGAGAATAAGGATAAAGGGAGGAGAAGGCTAAAGAGAATAAGGAAAAAAAAGGGTAGAGAAGAATAAAGACGGGATTTTGATTAGAGGGAAAGCAAGTGAGGGGGACACAGAACAGGGTTTTTGATATGAGGGGAAAAATAGGGATACGAGAGGAATGCAAACTGGATGGGGAATAAGGAAATAAAACTATCAGAGAAAGTAAGGAAAGTAGGGAAGGGAGGGAGGGAACTTGAGAAAAAGGAAAGGGACATACTAAGAACAACGATAATAATAATAATAATAATAATAATAATAATAATAATAATAATAATAATAATAATACAAACGTCGAGTTTATTTACGATTTTGAAGTCAATGCGGGCATTATATTTTTTAAATTCTCAAGATTAATATAAGTGAAAATGCAATGCAGATATAAGAGAGAGAGAGAGAGAGAGAGAGAGAGAGAGAGAGAGAGATTGTTTGAAACTTTTAGTCCTTGAGGGGACTAAATTTTTGGACTTCTCAAGAATAATATAAGTGAAAATGCAATGCGGATGAGAGAGAGAGAGAGAGAGAGAGAGAGAGAGAGATTTAAAACTTATTGTCTTTGTGTGGACTACATTTTGGACCTTCTCAGGCATAAAAAAGTGAAAATAAAAGAGAGAGAGAGAGAGAGAGAGAGAGAGAGAGAGAGAGAGAGAGAGAGAGATTATTTAAGACTTTGTCTTCGTGGGAAATAAATTTTTAGATTTCTCAAGCACGAAATAACAGCGAAAATGCAATGTGGGAATAATAATAATAATAATAATAATAATAATAATAAGGGAGAGAGAGAGAGAGAGAGAGAGAGAGAGAGAGAGAGAGAGAGAGAGATAGTTGGGGTGGAAGGTATTACAGATAATCCTCATTAATACAAATAGCCTTAAACCAAGAGCCAATCTGGCGATAAGGCTTAAAAACACGATAAAAGACAAAGATGCAGCGAAAAAGGGACAGAGAAGTAAAAACAAATTATAATAATACAAAATGGAGAAAATATAGTTGATTGTGTAAAAGATGAATGAAATTATAACCAATATTTAAAAGACAATACAAAACTTGAACATATACCGTCTTTCAAATTTTCGAGAATAAAGGCAAATTTCGCAATAATTCAATGTGTTACGTAATTCAACATTTAAGAGAAAGCAAGAACATGTGTATATATATATATATATATATATATATATATCAAATAAGCCATATATATTTTGATATATTAATGTCTGGATTCTCTTAACGACCTCGGGATCAGAGCCCCAGGCGAAATCTCACAAAGACAAGAGCTTGGCTCCGGCCGGGAATCGAACCCTGGTCGGCAAGCTTATATAGACAGTGACTAACCCATTCGGCCACGAAGGAAGATAAAAGTCAATGACAATTCTACTGTACTTATACCTGTCGAATTCAGGTATTTTGTACTTAGAATTGAAATCAACCCATCTTCACCATCGTAGCTAATTGGTAGTTTGTTACTTGGCATTCAGTTAATGATAAATTTTGCACATTTTTACGTGTTTTTCATATTCAAATAAGCCATATATATTTTGATATATTAATGTCTGGATTCTCTTAACGACCTCGGGATCAGAGCCCCAGGCGAAATCTCACAAAGACAAGAGCTTGGCTCCGGCCGGGAATCGAACCCTGGTCGGCAAGCTTATATAGACAGTGACTAACCCATTCGGCCACGAAGGAAGATAAAAGTCAATGACAATTCTACTGTACTTATACCTGTCGAATTCAGGTATTTTGTACTTAGAATTGAAATCAACCCATCTTCACCATCGTAGCTAATTGGTAGTTTGTTACTTGGCATTCAGTTAATGATAAATTTTGCACATTTTTACGTGTTTTTCATATTCAAATAAGCCATATATATTTTGATATATTAATGTCTGGATTCTCTTAACGACCTCGGGATCAGAGCCCCAGGCGAAATCTCACAAAGACAAGAGCTTGGCTCCGGCCGGGAATCGAACCCTGGTCGGCAAGCTTATATAGACAGTGACTAACCCATTCGGCCACGAAGGAAGATAAAAGTCAATGACAATTCTACTGTACTTATACCTGTCGAATTCAGGTATTTTGTACTTAGAATTGAAATCAACCCATCTTCACCATCGTAGCTAATTGGTAGTTTGTTATTTGGCATTCAGTTAATGATAAATTTTGCACATTTTTACGTGTTTTTCATATTCAAATAAGCCATATATATTTTGATATATTAATGTCTGGATTCTCTTAACGACCTCGGGATCAGAGCCCCAGGCGAAATCTCACAAAGACAAGAGCTTGGCTCCGGCCGGGAATCGAACCCTGGTCGGCAAGCTTATATAGACAGTGACTAACCCATTCGGCCACGAAGGAAGATAAAAGTCAATGACAATTCTACTGTACTTATACCTGTCGAATTCAGGTATTTTGTACTTAGAATTGAAATCAACCCATCTTCACCATCGTAGCTAATTGGTAGTTTGTTACTTGGCATTCAGTTAATGATAAATTTTGCACATTTTTACGTGTTTTTCATATTCAAATAAGCCATATATATTTTGATATATTAATGTCTGGATTCTCTTAACGACCTCGGGATCAGAGCCCCAGGCGAAATCTCACAAAGACAAGAGCTTGGCTCCGGCCGGGAATCGAACCCTGGTCGGCAAGCTTATATAGACAGTGACTAACCCGGCCGGAGCCAAGCTCTTGTCTTTGTGAGATTTCGCCTGGGGCTCTGATCCCGAGGTCGTTAAGAGAATCCAGACATTAATATATCAAAATATATATGGCTTATTTGAATATGAAAAACACGTAAAAATGTGCAAAATTTATCATATATATATATATATATATATATATATATATATACACATATAATATAGGGATTTGGAATTTGATACGATTAGTTAACGCAACAACAAAAGCATTAAGAAAACGAAATTTCTCTTATCCAAACATTAAGTTGACAGTGACTTCGGGGATAAGTGAAAGCTTATATTTCTATATGACTAATTGCAAGAGATACCATTAGGCCCTATTCATCTCAAGATTCTACAAAACCTTAAATCAATCAATTAATCAACCATTATTCATAAGATTTCCTTTGAGGAAATCTAAGCAAAAAATTTAAATTAAGCGAAAAAAAAAATATATCACAAATGTAAATTTATATCGAAACATTAAACTACACGGTAAAATAACGAAACGTTTCTTTAGGGTTGTGGTGGCCGATGTGGTAACGTCCCTGACTAGTGAGTGACAGACTGGGGTTCGAGTTTCGTTTAAACTCATTAGCTTCTTTGGTCGCTATAACCTCACCCTCCTTGTGCCCTAAGGATGGAGTGTTTGGGGGAGCCTATAGGTCTATCTGCTGAGTCATCAGTAGTCATTGTCTGGTCTTCCTTGGTCCTAGCTTGGGAGCTGATATACGCAATATGGTCAGTCTCTTTGGAAATATCATTGTCCCTTGTTTCTGCCATTCACGAGAGACCTTCAAACTTTTAAATACGTTAAAAAAAGGTACTCAAATTACCCATGATATTTCCCTTGCCTTCGTTGGTCACTATTTCCAACAAGAAGTTCGCCATGGCACCTTGCCAAACGTAAAAAGGTTAAAACCAAGCACTTTGATTGCCTCCTTGCCAGAAGAAAGACACACTAAGCTGAATATATACATATATATATATATATATATATATATAAAATGCGGGACTCTTCCGAGTCTGCGTTATTGGAATGAGCACACTTTAAATCCACGGCCAAAGCACAGGTGGATGGACTGTATAAAGGATGACCTTTGATCAAAGAGATTAATCGGTGATGAAGTGTGGGACAGAGGTAGATGGAGAAAGCTGACCAGAAACATCGACCCCACATAGAAGTGGGAAAAGATGTAGACAAAGAAGATATGTATATATATATATATATATATATATACATATTTTCAAACAAGCGTGGAATGGAGAAAGTTAGTAGTGGAGGAGAAATGACGAGTATTTACAGGGCAGTTACGAGAAAAGTTGTTTAGAGGGAAGTTGTTGTTGTTGTTGTTGTTGTTGTTGTTGTTAATATTATTATTATTAATTGGTAAGCCACAACCCAAGTTGGAAAAGCAGGACGCTATAAGCCCAAGGAGCCCCAACAGGGAAAATAGCCCAGTGAGGAAAGGAAACAAGTAAAAATAAATTTTTTTAAGAAGAGTGACATTAAAATAAATATTTCCTATATAAACTATAAAACTTTAACAAAACAAGAGGAAAAGAAATTAGATATAGAATAGTGTGCCTGAGTGTACCCTCACGCAAGAGAACTCTAACCCAAGACAGTGGAAGACCATGGTACAGAGACTAGAAAAATTTGTTTATTAGTTATAGTATGATGGAAAGTGATACTTAGCAGCAAAAAATGTTGGTAGACGAGACATGAATATTTTGGTGGGTAGCAAAATGTTGGCAGAAAACGCTTCCAGACAACTAAAATTACTGACAGAACTCTGCTCGGACTGCATATATATAACCTTTATAAGGCTTCCTGAAGAATAAAATTACTGCCAGATCTTTGCTCAGACATCATCTATAAACTATAAAACGCTTCCAGAAGAATAAAATTACTGACAGGTAGTTACGGGAATTTTTTTTTGAAGGGCAGTTACGAAAAAAAAAATTAAAAGGGAAATTACAAGAATTGTTATCTGAAGGGTAGTCACGAGAATAATTGTTTAAAGGGTATTCACGAGAATTTTTATGAATGTCAGTTATGAAAGAAAAAAAAACTTTATAAACAGAAGTTACGAGAAAAAAAGTGTTTTTAAAGGGCAGTTACGAGAATTTTTATCTGAAGGGCAGTTACGAAAAAAAAAAGTTTTAAAGGGCAGTTACGAAAAAAAAAAGTTTTAAAGGGCAGTTACGAGAATTTAAATTTGAAGGGAAGTCACGAGAATTATTGTTTAAAGGGTAGTCACGAGAATTTTTATGAAGGTCAGTTATGAAAAAGAACTTTATAAAGAACAGTTACGAGGAAAAATTGTTTTTAAAGGGCAGTTACGAGAATTTTTATCTGAAGGGCAGTTACGAAAAAAAATATTTTTAAAGGGCAGTTACGAAAATTTTTATCTGAAGGGCAGTTACGAAAAAAAAAATGTTTTTGAAGGGCAGTTACGAGAATTTAAATTTGAAGGGCAGTCACGAGAATAATCGTTTAAGGGTAGTCACGAAAATTTTTATGAAGGTCAATTATGAAAAAAAAAAACTTTAAATCAGTTACGAGAAAAAAAAAGTTTTACGTAATACGAGAATTTTTATCAGAGGCAGTCACGAGAAAAATTGTTTAAAGGGTAGTTACGGGAATTATTTTTTTGAAGGGCAGTTATTAAAAAAAATATTATAAATAGAAGTTACGAGAAAAAAAAAATGTTTACTGGTCCCGTCTGATGATAAAAATACATTCCAGTAATATTAATGTTGTTATTATTGTTAATACTATTGTTTTCTGTCATGCACAACTTGAGAGGCCTAGCCTCAATAACACAGATGATTTGAACGACATTTTCGAATAGATACGAAATTGTTGGAGAACCTAGGACAGGGAAAGTGTGTGTGTGTGTGGGGGGGGGGGGGCTAAATCTTTCAAATCTCTCCTCTTTCCTCTTGTTTTTTTAACCTTTTAGAGTGTATATACGAAAGATCTATTTCAATGTTGTTACCGTTCTTAAAATATTTTATTCTATTTGTTCATTACTTGACTTGTAGTTTATTTCCTGGTTTCCTTTCCTCACTGGGCTATTTTTCCCCTGTTGAATCCCTTGAGACTATAGCACCCTGCTTTTCCAACTAGGGTTGTAGCTTACCTAATAATAATAATAATAATAATAATAATAATAATAATAATAATAATACTAACTAAGCCACAACCTTTGTTGGAAAAGGAAGATGCTATAAGCCCAAGGGCTTCAACAGGGAAAAATAATTCTGCTTTTCCAAATAGGGTTGTAGCTTAGCAAGTAATAATAATAATAATAATAATAATAATAATAATAATAATAATAATAATAATAATTCATCGCTCGACCGTTCTTGTTTCCCTTAACCCTTATTACCTAACCCTTAACAAATATTTCCCATTTTGCAAACACAAAATGTTTTTCTTCTTCTTCTTCTTCTTCTTCTTCTTCTTAGGGGACCCGAAGAAGGGGGGAGGGGGAGAATTGGCTCCATAAGAGATAAAGTTATCACCACTAGGTCATATTATACCCTGGGTGCAACCCACAACATTTGTCTGTCTACAATGTGTCAAATTTAGTTATAGGGACTAGGGTCAAAAGGAATATGCACCAATTATGATTTA
>NC_090763.1:36120855-36125855 GCF_036898095.1 Palaemon carinicauda
ATGACTTTTCAATCAATTTCCTTTTTATTTAAGATTGTTATAGAAGTATAATTATAATTTTTCAACGAATTTCCTTTTCAATTTTGTCATTTGTAGAATGTAACATAAATGCACTCAGGTTTAAGATATTTTGACCATAAAACAAATTTTAATTAGGAATTTTCAATTAATTTCCTTTATATTTTAGTTATAGTATGTAACACAAATAGACGCTTCTGAAGACAATCTTTTTATCTCTGCTTATCCTCGCCAACTGCAGAACTTTCCTTTCCTCTAGTGACATTGTTATCCATCAAACTTTCTCTTTCATGGCTCCAAAACTTATGAGAAAATATTTCTATTTTGCAGTCTTCCCTTACAATCATTGCCTGGCCGTTCTTCCCCCCTTTTTTTCGGGCGTGTATATGTTTTAATGGAATTTTTGACAGGTCATCTAACACCAGCTGGGGTTGCTTCCCTTCTGATATTTTCATCCTATTTTTCACTTCTCACTTTCGATATTTTCATCCTATTTTTCACTTCTCACTTTCGATATTTTACCCTGTTTTTCAATTCTCACTTCTGATATTTTCATCCTATTTTTAAATTCTTGCTTCTGATTCTGTTTATCCTGTTTTTCAATTCTCACTTCCGATGTTATCCTCCTATTTTTCACTTCTCACTTCTATTTTGATCCTATTTTTCACTTCTCACTTCTGATTTTTTCATCCTATTTTCACTTCTCACTTCTTATATTTTTACCCTGTTTTTCTATTCTCACCTTCGATCTTTTCATCCTATTTTCACTTCTCATTTTTATTTTTTGATCCTATTTTTACAATTCTCACTTTCGATTTTTTTTCATCCTATTTTTCACTTCTCATTTTTTATTTTTTTATCCGATTTTTTCAATACTCACTTCTGATTTTTTTTATCTTGTTTTTCAATTCTCACTTCTGATTTTTTCATCCTATTTTTCACTTCTTACTTGATTTTTTCATCTTATTCTTCACTTCTCACTTCTGATATTTTCATCCTATTTTTCACTTCTCACTTCTATTTTGATCCTATTTTTCACTTCTCACCTTCTATTTTGATCCTATTTTTCACTTCTAACTTCTAATATTTTCATCCTATTTTTCAATTCTCACTTCTGATTTTTTCATCCTATTTTCCCTCCTCACTTCTGATATTTTCATCCTATTTTTCACTTCTCACTTCTATTTTGATCCTATTTTCACTTCTCACTTCTATTTTTGATCCTATTTTTCACTTCTAACTTCTAATATTTTTCATCCTATTTTTCAATTCTCACTTCTGATTTTTTCATCCTATTTTCCCTCCTCACTTCTGATATTTTCATCCTATTTTTCACTTCTCACTTCTATTTTGATCCTATTTTTCACTTCTCACACTTCTACTTTTTGATCCTATTTTTCACTTCTAACTTCTAATATTTTCATCCTATTTTTCAATTCTCACTTCTGATTTTTTCATCCTATTTTCCCTCCTCACTTCTGATATTTTCATCCTATTTTTCACTTCTCACTTCTATTTTGATCCTTTTTTCCACTTCTCACTTCTAATATTTTCTTCCTAATTTTCAATTCTCACTTCTGATTTTTTCATCCTATTTTCCCTCCTCACTTCTGATATTTTCATCCTATTTTTCCACTTCTCACTTCTATTTTGATCCTTTTTCCACTTCTCACTTCTAATATTTTCTTCCTAATTTTCAATTCTCACTTCTGATTTTTTTTCATCCTATTTTTCCCTTCTCACTTCTGATATTTTTTACCCTATTTTTCAATTCTCACTTTTGAAATTTTCATCCTATTTTTCACTTTTCAATTCTGATTTTTTTTCATCCTATTTTTCAATTCTCACTTTGATTTTTCATCCTATTTTTCAATTCCCACATCTGAAACTTTCCTCATATTTTTCACTTCTCACTTCAGATATTTTCATCCTATTTTTCACTTCTCACTTCATATATTTTCCTCCTCTTTTTCACTTCTCACATCTGATTTTTCCTCATATTTTTCACTTCTCACTTCTGATTTTTTCATCGTATTTTTTCACTTCTCACTTCTGATTTTTTCATTCAAGTTTTCTCCTTCTGATTTCTAATATTTTGATCCAATTTTCACTTCTCACTTCAAATTTTTTCATCCTATTTTTTCAATTCTCAACTTCTGATATTTCCATCCTATTTTTCACATTCTTACTTCTGATATTTTCATCCAATTTTTCACCTCTCACTTCTGTTTTGATCCCATTTTTCACTTCTCACTTCTGATTTTTTCATCCTATTTTTTTCAATTCTCACTTCTGATATTTTCATCCTATTTTTCACATCTGACTTCCATCAAGTTCTTTTCTTTCTTGTTCATTGACTGATGTTTATTAAGGATTTAACCGTTTCCAAAATTATTATCCGTCCTTATTTGAAATAGTTTATCTTGTGATATATTCTTAGGATTTCCTATCGTCTCTTGTTTGAGGGTACACTCTGGCACACCTATTCTATCTTATTTCTCTTCCTCTATTTTTAATTGTTCATTAATACTCTTTTTATTTTATTTATTTCCTCGTTTTCTTTCCTCACTAGGCTATTTTTCCCCCCGTTAGAGCCTTGGCTTATAGCACCCTGCTTTTCCAACTGGGTTGAAGCTTAGTTAGTAGCATTAATAATCTTATATTTCTCAAATTTAACTTCATGTGCTTTAATTTCTATTGAATTTTCATCATATTTTGGATTTCTATAATCAAAGAGTATCTTCCATATATAGTCTAATTCAGGCTTCAAATGACCCATTACTTTCACCCTAAACAACTAGAAGCCCAGCTATATACTAACTTGTAATTACCTCCGCCAACGAAGTAAGGAGGAGGTTATGTTTTTACCCCTCTGTTTGTGTGTTTGTTTGCGAATAGCTTCCTGGCCACAATTTTAATCATAGAGTAATGAAACTTGCTGGGATTAACTGTTATGTTAAAAGCTGGAAATGATTAAATTTTGGAAGGTCAAGAACAAAGGTCAAGGTCAAGCAAAATGTCCAATTCACGTTATCAGGCATAAGTTTGGACATCGTTGTCACAAAGAATTCCAGCTTGGTTCATATTTGAGGTGTATGAAAATCCACGCCAATTAACACATGTTAAGGTCAAAGGTCAAGGTCAAGCAAAATTGTCCAATTCACGTAAACAGGCATAAGTTTGGACATCGTTGTAACAGAGACTTTAAACTTGGTTCATATTGAGTGTATGAAAATCCACGCCAATTAATAAATGATACGGTCAAAGTCGAGCAAAAGGTCGAGAAATAAGCTCCCGCTGGCGGAGGTCTGCGCTCTACTGAGTGCCCCTCTAGTTCACTACTTAATTGTTGCTTTTTATTGTCATTAATTTAATTCCATTATCAGAACATTACACTATCATAGTTACCTTAATATTCTATTCCTAATTCTATTTCGGATTCAGACTTTTAATGCTTTTAAAACTTCTCTTCTCCCGTACCTTTATTCGGTTTTACGTTTTATACTTTTCATTTACTCAATTATGAACTCTTTTCCAAATTCAACACTCGATGTTTAATTTTATTCTATTCAAACCCTTTACCAGATTTACCCTGGTTAATTTTCTTTTAAACTTTATTGGAAAGTTTTACATTTTGTCTTTTCTATTTCCTTCGAAATCTTCTAATAGATTCTACACTTCATTTCCATTTTTTTTTTTCATTCTACATCTTCCTCCTGGGTTTTACTTTGTTACCTTTACAAATCATTTTCTTTTCAACTTTATTGCAAATTTCTATATATTTTTTCCCATTTTATTTAAAATCCTCTACCGGATTTTACACTTTCTTCTCACTTTTTCAATTTTCTTTATTTCATTCTACATCTTCTACCTGGTTTTATATTGGTACCTTTACACTTGTTAATTTCCATTTAAACTTTATTTGCAAACTTCTACAATTTTTCTATTTTATTTTAAATCTCCTACCAGATCTACAGTTTCCTTTGTTTTTTTTTTTCTTTATTTCATTCTACATCTTCCACATGGTTTTATATTGGTACCTTTACACCTAATTTTCTTTCCAACTTTATTTGCAAATTTCTACATATTTTTTTCTATTTTATTTAAAATCCTCTACCAGATTTTTATTCACCTTGTTTATTTTTCTATATTTCATTCTAAATCTTCCACCTAGTTTTATATTGGTACCTTTACACTTGTTAATTTTCTTGACTTTATTTGCAAACTTCTACATTTTTCCAATTTCATTCTAAATCTTCTAATGGATTCGACATTTTCCTTCGATTTTTTATTACTTTTTCTTTAATTCATTCTACATCTTCCACCTGGTTTTAACTTAGTACATTTTTATTTAGTGTCGGGAATCCTTAGTACCTCGTTAAATACAATTCGGATAATGAGCTTTTTATTAAACAATATTTATATACGCCAATAGCTATCATTACCTTTATCATTTAAGGTATACTGACTTAATTCGTAAATTCATTCATATTAAACTGACCATAAAAAAGTAATTCTTATTTTGTGTGAATTCAATTAAGCCTATCACTTATATTGCTTCATTTTCTTCTATTATTATTATCATTATTAAATGCTAAGCTACAACCATAGTTGGAAAAGCAGGATGCTATAAGCACAGGGGCTCCAACAGGGAAAATAGCTCAGTTAGGAAAGGAAACGAAGAAAAAAATATTTTAAGAAGAGCCACATTAAAATAAATATATCCAATATAAACTATAAAAAACAATAACAAACAAGAGGAAGAGAATTAAGATAGAATAGTGTGCCCGAGTGCACCCTCAAGCAAGAAAACTCTAACCCAAGACAGTGGAAGACCATGGTACAGAGGCCTATGGCACTACCCAAGAGAACAATGGTTTGATTTTGGAGTGTCCCTTCTCCTAGAAGAGCTGCTTACCATAGTTAAAGAGTCTCCTCTACCCTTACCAAGAGGAAAGTAGCCACTGAACAATTGCAGTAGT
>NC_090763.1:36128355-36160855 GCF_036898095.1 Palaemon carinicauda
TATACACACAACAACAAATGCAGCAGTTTCTACTCCACTGCAGGGCAAAGGCCTCAGACATGTACCTCTTCATGTCTTGAGTTTGGCCAATTTTCATCACCAGACTAGCCAGTGCGAGTTAGTGATGATGGGAGACTATTTGATCGCTCACAGCAGACCAACCTAGTATGGATGGCCCTGACTAGTACAACTTAGCTGATCATGGCGATGG
Source organism: Palaemon carinicauda (assembly GCF_036898095.1). NCBI lineage: Eukaryota > Metazoa > Arthropoda > Malacostraca > Decapoda > Palaemonidae > Palaemon > Palaemon carinicauda. Next base: position 36,128,567 of record NC_090763.1, read on the forward strand.
ACAAACTCTTTCATCCCGTTAATGTATTCAATAAATATAAATATCAACCACAATGGTATTTGACATCGAATTATACTCTAGGGATTTGATAAATAATTCTGGCTGGACAAAGATTCGAACCTATGCCCTAGAGTCGAAACAGTGACACTACCAAACGAGCTATCAAGAGAGATAAGTTTCTTTCAAACCATTGTACATATTCCTGTCTAATTCAGGAATTTGTTCTTAGACTTGAAATCATATACCGAGTATAAAGATTTGTACAAATATTGTACATACACTTAATAGAGAGAGAGAGAGAGAGAGAGAGAGAGAGAGAGAGAAGAGGGGGGCTACTGACACGAATCGATTAGTGTAACCATAAGGCAAGTCGAGTATATGGGTAGGGCGGCTACTCGGTTTTGCGTGGGACTGCTATTTTTTCAAAGCTATTATCATCTATGTATGTGGGCAGGGTAGCTATTAGGTTTTGCGTGGGACTGCTATTTTTCAAAGCTATTGGCCTCTAATAGGTATGTAGGAAGGGTGGCTATTAGGTTTTGCGTGGGACTGCTATTTTTCAAAGCTATTGGACTCTGATAGGTATATAGGAAGGGCGGCTATTAGGTTTGCGTGGGACTGCTATTTTTCAAAGCTATTGGACTCTGATAGGTATATAGGAAGGGCGGCTATTAGGTTTTGCGTGGGACTGCTATTTTTCAAAGCTATTGGCCTCTAATAGGTATGTAGGAAGGGTGGCTATTAGGTTTTGCGTGGGACTGCTATTTTTCAAAGCTATTGGACTCTGATAGGTATATAGGAAAGGGCGGCTATTAGGTTTTGCGTGGGGACTGCTATTTTTCAAAGCATTTGCCCTCTGATAGGTATATAAGAAGGGCGGCTATTAGGTTTTGCGTGGGACTGCTATTTTTCAAAGCTATTGCCCTCTGATAGGTATATAGGAAGGCGGCTATTAGGTTTTGCGTGGAACTGCCATTTTTTTTAAAGCTATTACCCTATTCTGATTACCCCAAGGTAACCAAAATTCCTCTCACTCAAACGTAAAACTCTATCAGCTCCTTAGCTCAACCTACAAGTAAAAACAAAAAAATACTCATCAAAAATATTTCAAGTTACTTCGAAAGCCTTCCGTATTCTACTCTCCTTAAAGGCTTTAAAGGTCGCTCATGAATGTCAGAGGCAAGGGACAGTGACATTGCCCTATCAAGCAGGACAATGCTCTAGAGACTGCCCATATAAACATATGATCACAGCCCAAGCCTCCTCCCCACCCAAGCTAGGACCAAGGAGGGCCAGGCAATGGCTGCTGATGACTCAGCAGATAGACCTATAGGCATGCCCCCAAACCCCCCATCCTTAGCTCACAAGGATGTTGAGGTTGCAGCGGCCAAATAAAACTAACGAGTTTGAGCGGGACTCGAACTCCAGTCTGGCGTTCACCAGTCAGGGACGTTACCACTTCGGCCACCACAGCCCTAAATCAAAAGGTTGAGCAAGCTATATCATGCAAGAATAACATTCAAGTTCTTGGCCTAAAACGGAAAAATGAGTTTATTTATCCTAATGTAATAAACTATATACGTTATTCTAAACGACATATAAACCAAATAATAATGTTTGATCTATTGACTCAATTTAGAACTATACATTCGTTCTTCGATTCAAAATAAAGAACTAAAGATTTCTTTTACCCAAAGCAATAAATCACTGAGATTTTATTAAATGATTAACAAAAAGAATCATAATTCTTAGTCTTCTCAGTCAATTTGCCAGTTTAGCCATAGACAAAATAAATAATAAAAGACATGAATTTTGAAAAAAGTTTTAAAGAAATATTCAACTTTGAGCAATAAACATATATATATATATATATATATATACATATATATGGATGCATAAATTCAAGTATATATACACACATATATATATATACACATACATACACTATATAGATATATATATATATATATATTATATATATAAATATATATATATATATATATATATATAAATATAAATATATATATATATATATATATAGAGGACCCAATTAAAACACGTATTATAGAGAGAGAGAGAGAGAGAGAGAGGAGAGAGAGAGAGAGAGAGAGAGAGAGAGAGAGAGAGAGAGAGAATAAACATTGACATTCTTGTGTTAGCAGATTGACCTTTCGAGTTACTATACGAAAACAATAAAGAAAATGAAAAAAAAAACGGAGAAAGAAAAGCGAATTGGGCAATTATAGATAAGAGACACAATGTCTGAGTTTGACATTTTTACTGAGGCCACGTGGTTTATTTAAGAGAGAGAGAGAGAGAGAGAGAGAGAGAGAGAGAGAGAGAGAGAGAGAGACGAGAGAGAGGAGAGAGAGAGAGAGGAGATACACATAAAGAGACGCATATCTTTATATATATGTTATATACATATATATATATATATATATTATCTATATATATATATATATATATATATATATATATATATAAGATATGAGTCTCTTTCTATAGTGTATACATGTATGTATATATATATATATATATATATATATATATATATGAGAGAGAGAGAGAGAGAGAGAGAGAGAGAGGAGAGAGAGAGAGAGAGAGAGAGAGAGAGAGAGAGAGAGAGAGAGGTTCAAAGTACTGAAATTTTCTCATCCATATTTCAATATAAATTTACACAAAGAATGATCGATACAAATAAAAACTCTTTTGGGGAAAACTTCCAAATTCAAACCAAACCAAAAAAATATAGGAAGCCCCCCCCCCAAAAAAAAGGACAAATGGCTCCCCAAACAAAACGCTTAAAACCAAATCCTTTTGTTCTTTCAGGGCTTTACTAACGAAAAGACACGTACGATCAAAAACAATATATATATATATATATATAAAAATAAAAACAAGGAAAAAAAACAATATATCAAAAGAAAAGGGACTTTGGATTTATTAATTTTGGGCCGTATGCCACGGCGTTGGGACCTGGGAGGGCATTCAGTTCAAATGGATAATAGCTAAGCTATGATTCCTAAATATGTGACGCTTCCAAATCCCTTTTACGTTTCTTAATAATCTAAAAAAAAAAGTAATAATTCCTCTTCGCTAATAATAAAGCGATTGGCGATCCAATCTCTCATTAAAGAAATTGAACGAGGATATACCGTGAATCTCCCCTGCCCCCCCCCCCCCAAAAAAAAAAGCGTCGCTCGGGGAAAAACAAATTTTGTATTCTTGAAAGCACGAAGCCAAAGTTTAATTATGTATGAGGATTTTTTAATTAACTGAAAAAGTCTGCGACGGCCATTGAATTTGTAATCCAAACTATGCATTTTCATGTCCCCGAAAAAGTTTTTTTTTTTCTTTTTTTTAAGGTGGGGGAATCCCGGTTTTTTTTTTTTAAAACGAAATAACTATATACTTTTATGCTTCACCTAGTAACATATTTATTTATGTGCCATAAGGTACACATTAAAAATGAATATGAATTGAATTATGTATAACTGTTAGAAATATTTCACATGGAACCTTTATTCACCATACAGGAAAATAAAAGGAATGAATGCAAGTTAAATATGCTTTTATGTATAATTAATGTTCAGGAAAATATTTTGCTTTTACACTGAATTCCATGATTAGTATATCATTTTCATTTCACCACATAATTATTATTATTATTATTATTATTATTATTAGCTAAACTGCAACCCTACCTGGAAAATCAGGATGCTATAAGCCCCAGGATTCCAAATGGGAAAAATAGCCCAGAGAATATAGGAAATAAGGAAATAAATTAATTACAAGCGAAATATTGAAAAAATAAAACGACACACTTTAAGAACAGTAACAACATTAAAATAGATCTTTCATGCATAAACTATAAAAAAAGAGACTTATATCAGCTTGTTCAACATAAAATCATTCTCTGCAAGTTTGAATTTCTAGAGATAAATTCATTCATCTAACCCTATAAGCTAATGTTCGAATGTTTAACCATTCAACTAAATAACCGATATCTGAGACCTAAGCAGGGAAGCGAGATGGCTTGAAGCATTAATAAAATTTAATTTTATTACCATCATCATTTATCATTTATTTTATTTCCTTATTTCTTTTCCTCACTGGGCTATTTTTCCCTATTGGAGCCCTTGGGCTTACAGCATCTTGCTTTTCCAACTAGGGTTGTAGCTTGGCTAATAATAATAATAATAATAATAATAATAATAATAATAACAAAGCCCTCAGAAGAATATTAGGAGTTAAATAGCAGGACAGGATTAAAAATGAAACGATAAGAGAGATAACTCGAGTGCCATAAGTGGATGAGATCATGGTGACGGGTAGATGGAGATGGTTTGGACATGCTCTTCGCACTTCTCAAGAGAGATTAGTTCACCAAACGTTTAGGTGGGCTCCACAAGGCACAAGAAGAGTTGGAAGACCCAGGCTTACATGGCTGAGAACTCTGAAACGTTAAAATGGGAGACGATGTATGTAGAAGTATTGAATTAAAAGCTCGAGATAGAGACGACTGGCGGAATCTAACCGAGGCCCTTTGCTTTAATAAGCGTAGTAGGAGATGATGATGATGATGATGATGATGACGATGATGATGATGATGACACATACCCAAGTCTAAGTTCTAAGCACTTTCCTTGGTACTGAGGTCAATACAAACCGCCGTAAGAATATCAGGGAAGACACAAGGACCTACTCAAAAGGTCAAAGGTCAGAGGAGACAGATTTCGGTCCCTAGAGGTCAGGGGTCCACTGTGGATGTGATTAGAGAGCGAGATCCAATTACTAAAATATATATATATACATGACGAGTTTCTACTTATGTCATGAGTCATTGGTAATGACATTATTGTTATTCTATTCATATTTATTGTCCTTAAACTTGGCATTACTTAATTATGTAAGACCTCTTGTTATCGTACTTTACACACACACACACACACACATATATATATATATATATAATATATATATATATATATATATATATATATATATATATATATATACATGTATATATATATATCGAGAGAGAGAGAGAGAGAGAGAGAGAGAGAGAGAGAGAGAGAGAGGAGAGAGAGAGAGAGAGAGGAGAGAGAGAGAGGAGAGAGTACTACTAACATGGAGTACGCGTTCAAATAATTCAAATAAAAACACTGTATTTAAACATTCCAAGCGTCAACCGCTTAAAATACAGCTTTGATTATGTATCCCAATTTCTGTAATGCAAAAATACTGACCAGATAAGACCGCTCCGGTAGGCTGAATAATTTAGCATACATTCCTGAGTTTCCCTTTGAAAAAAAATTTGAAAATAAAATACCAAGAATGCAAAACGAAGTTTCGCTGTAGCAAGTAAATAGTCATAATAAAGCGATTCAAGGTTTAATAAATAAAAATACTCGTAATTATTATTATCATTATTATTATCATTATTATTATTATTATTATTATACACACACACATATATATATATATATATATATATATAATATACTGTATATATATATATAATATATATATATATATATATTATATATATATATATATATATATATATATGTATATATATACAGTATATATATATATATATACATATATATATATATATATATATATTATATATATATATACATATATATAATTATCAGCTAAGCTACAACCCTACTTGAAAAAGCAGGATGATATAAGCCCAAGGGCTCCAACAGGGAAAATAGCCCAGTGAGGATATGAAATAAGGAAATATAGAATAGTGTGCCTGAGTATACCCTCAAGCAAGAGAACTCCAACCCAAGATAGCAAGACCACGGTACAGAGGCTGACAATACCCGGACTAGAGAACAATGGTTTGATTTTGGAGTATCCTTCCAGAAGAGCTCTTCTGCCCTTACCAAGAGGACAGTAGCCAATGAACAAATGCAATGCAGTAGTTAACCCCTTGAGTGAAGAAGAATTTACTGTGAATTTATCTATATCAACATAGAATGTCATGGGCTTTAAATTTATAAAGGTTTATTCTACTAATAACAACTGTTACTATACTCATTTTTTTTAATGAGGCGCATTTGCACTGACTCGCAGAGGTGTCCTTTCTACCTCGGAAAAGTTTCCTGGTATCTGATTGGTTAGAATTTTCTTGTTCAACCAATCAGCGATCAGGAAACTTTTCCGAGCTAAAACGGCACCTCTACGAATCAGTGCAAATCTGTCTCACTAAACAGAATTGATTATAGTTCAGCTCTGACAAATTAGAATATTCTACTAAGATACTCTTTAGAAATTACATAAATGCATAATTTTCTCATGGAGGGAGGCAAAATTGACTGGTTAATGACATTATAATCCACTTATAACTACTTGCAATTATTACTTATGTCTTTAATGAAGGCCCTTCTATTATATTTTGTGATAAAATTGTATATTATTTGATACTGGTACTGCCATTGGTACCGTCAATTTTTTTTTATCTATAACATCAATACACTAAAAACCCTTAAATAAAGCAAGATACGTTTCTCATAGAATTTTCGTTGTTGTTGTTGTGGTTGTTGTTGTATGTGGGTGTTGTTGTTGTCAACAGCCATTGTTGTTGTTGGTTTTGTCGACAACTGTTCGTGCTTGTGTAGTTGTCAAAAACATTTGTTGTTGTGGTTGTTGTTGTTGGTGGTGGTGTTGTTGTCAACAGCCATTGTTGCTGTTGTTGTTTTTGTCGACAACTGTTCGTGTTATTGTAGTTGTCAAAAACATTCGTTGTTGTTGTTGTTGTTGTTGTTTTCAACAACTGTTGTTGTGGTTGTTGTTATCATTGTTGTCAACTACTGTTGTCAATTTTATCTCACGTCCGTGAGCCTGATGGACATAGGGGAAAAGAATAACCGGAGTGTTGGCGTACTTTTGTATCCACTGTACATTTCCAATAACTATGCTAAAAAAGTTAGAGTAGGCTACTCTCTCTCTCTCTCTCTCTCTCTCTCCTCTCTCTCTCTCTCCTCTCTCTCTCTCTCTCTTTTGTATTCCAATATTGATAATCTTTGTGACGGGGATAATTCCCATGGCAAATACCTTATTAAACTATGCATATAAAAGAAAGTATATAAATTTTTGATTAACATTTTGCAATGAAATTAACAATAATATGACTAAAATATTCTAATAATCTTTTTTTATTGGTGTACATTTTTTAAATCATGGTGCACTAAACAAAGGTTTAAAGGTCGCTCATCAACGGCAGAGGTAAGGGACAGGAAAATGCCCTAGACTGAAAATATATACATATGATCAGCGCCAAAGCCTTCTTTCCATCAAACTGGGACCAGGGAGAGCCAGGCAATGGCTGCTGGTGACTCAGCAGGTACAGCTTTAGGCTCTCCCGAACCGGGCACCGCCCAAGCCCTAACTCACAAGGATGGTGAGGCTGAAGATACTACTATAAACTACAGAGCTTGATTGCCAGAGAGAGAGAGAGAGAGGAGAGAGAGAGAGAGAGAGAGAGAGAGAGAGAGAGAGAGAGAGAGAGAATTAAACAACTTAAGAATTAAGAAGAATAGATCGAATATCAAAACGCTTCAATACAAAAAAAAAACAAAAAAAAAACAAATCATTCACAAAAATCTAAACATCCAAATCTCCACACACCAATATGCTAAAACGCTTACCTATAAATCAATAATAAACCGCAAATACTCGGAAACCATTACTGTCACATGACCGTAGCCTGAAAGCCACCGGACACACAAATAAAGAAGGAAACATTAGAGAGATGGAAGTTGTCTCGGCTCTATCTCAAAATCTTTTGTGGCCTCAACACGAGGCGTAAAAATCTATGGGCGACAGCATAAAAGAATAACCTACCACTCACAAGTTTCCTTTTTTCGCCAAAATTGGGAACAAAAGACCCAAATACCACTCTCCTTGATAGAGAGAGAGAGAGAGAGAGAGAGAGAGAGAGAGAGAGAGAGAGAGAGAGAGAGAGACTAAAGACAAGAACAAGATACAAAGGTAGAAGAGAGATATATAATAAAGCTAGCACAAGAGCGAGATACAAAGGTAGAAGAGAGAGAGAGAGAGAGAGAGAGAGAGAGAGAGAGAGAGAGAGAGAGACTAAAGACAAGAACAAGATACAAAGGTACAAAGGTAGAAGAGAGAGATATAGATAATAAAGCTAGCACAAGAGCGCGATACAAAGGTAGAAGAGAGAGAGAGAGAGAGAGAGAGAGAGAGAGAGAGAGAGAGAGAGGAGAGAGAGAGAGACTAAAGACAAGAACAAGATACAAAGGTACAAAGGTAGAAGAGAGAGATATAGATAATAAAGCTAGCACAAGAGCGCGATACAAAGGTAGAAGAGAGAGAGAGAGAGAGAGAGAGAGAGAGAGAGAGAGAGAGAGAGAGAGAGAGAGAGAGAGAGAAGAACGATATACTGTATAAAGGTAGAAGAGAGAGATATAGATAGTAAAGCTAGCACAAGAGCAAGATACAAAGGTAGAAGAGAGAGAGAGAGAGAGAGAGAGAGAGAGAGAGAGAGAGAGAGAGAGAGAGAGAGAGAGAGAGAGAGAGAGAGAGTAAAACTATCGTAAGAGGGAGATACAAACGAAGGCTGCAAAAAATATATATAAACAAGGAAAGGACACAGATTCCTCCCTGGACTGAAGTAAATCGTATTAAAACGGGCTTATTGAGTTTCTCGTTGTAAACCAGAATGGATTTAGCCTCCAAATCTTAACCAACTGTTCTCCAATAGACAAATTCACGCCCACTTTCCCAAAGGAAAACGAATGAGTAAATAAAAAAATAAAAACACGAAATGTTTAGCCTCTAAATATACGTTCAAACATTGAAGTATCGTATTCAGTTGCTAAAAAAAAAAAGAAAAAAAAAATGAAAATCTAAATCCATTGGGTCTTTGAAAAAAAAATCTATAACATAGTAAAGTGAAAGTAAAGTTGGTGTTTACATAGTTGAATTACATCTACGAAGATGATAAAGTCACGTTGCCAAAAAAAAAAAAAAAAAAAAAAAAAAAAAAACTAAATCCATTGGGTCTTTGAAAAAAAAAATCTATAACACAGTAAAGTGAAAGTAAAGCTGGTATTTACATAGTTGAATTACAACTACGACGATGATAAAGTGATATATCATATTGAGAATGTTAAGTGGAAATATAATTTGAATGAAACCTTGCCCCTGGGTACATGCCCGTAATCTAAAAATATGTGAATCTACATTACAGAAGAAAGATGTAACGTAAATTCTGTATTTTCTAACCGTGTCTTTCTAAAGGGTTTTTGTGAATAACTAAGACGTAATTCTACTTTTTTTTTTTCATTATCTCCCCTCAGAAGGAACCGTGGCGCCCTTAAGAGGAAATTTACATATCCTTGACTTGAGGTTACTTTATGACAGAGATGGTTGAAAAGGGACCGTCCATTCAGAAGTCGAAAATGTGAACTAGTTTCACCAAATATTAGAACAAAACAAATGCAGCCGTTTCTAGTCCACTGCAGGACAAAGACCTCAGACACGTCCTTATTTGTATCTGTGGTTTGACTATTTTTCATCACCACGATGGCCACTACGATGGTGGGAGACTTTAAGTCTGATCGCATTTAGCAAACCAAACTAGTATAGGTAGCCGTGAATAGTACAGCTTTGCTAATAATGGCGATACACAAATCTTTCCACCACGTTAAGTTATCTCCACAAACATGCACACACGACTATATATATATATATATATATATATATATATATATATAAATATATATATATATATATATATATATATACATAAATATATAAATATATACAAGCATACATACATATATATATATATATATATATATATATATATATATATATATATATATATATATATGCATACATACATACACACACACACACATATATATATATATATATATATATATATATCACATATACACATATATACACACACACACACCAAAGACATACGTTCATCAAACTCACTAGAGTTTCGGCCCAGACCAACAAAAAAAGCAACGAAATATAAACTACCAATTGCTGCCCAGGAAGAAGTAAACAAACACACCAACATAAGACACCAACAGGAAAAGAATGTTTACTATTAGTGGGAAACAGAAGCAGGTACCCGTGGATGTCCGCGCTGGCGAGATCTTCTGATCCTGACGTATGTTTTGGTGGAATCTGGCCCCTACAACGATTTGGGAGGAAATGGAAGCAATTGGGACCCTCTGAATTGGAAGGCTGAGGAATTAGGTAGGTAGACTCAGGCACACTATTCTATGTTTTCCTTATCTCCTTTCCTCACTGGGCTCTTTTTTTTCCGGTTGGAGCCAAGGGCCTTATAGGATTCTGCCTTTCATACTAGGGTTGTAGTTCAGCTAATAATAATAATAATAATAATAATAATAATAATAATAATAATAATAATAATTATAATCATAATACATAGAGTACTCATCTCTTCTACGGAAAAAAAAAACTTTTGATATCATGAATAATAATAATAAATAAAGAGGTGGCTATAAAACTATAAACTTACTATTTTACAATGACCACGACCTTCCAATTGCTCTATCACCGCAGGAACCAAAACCGCGCACGTCCATTCAGTGTCGTCATCTTTCTCTCCCAGACATCGAGTTATTATTATTATTATTATTATTATTATTATTATTATTATTATTATTACTTCCTAAGCTACAACTCTAGTTGGAATGCTATAAGCCCAGGGGCCCTAACAGGGAAAATAGCCCAGTAAGGAAAGGAAAGAAAGAAAAATTAAATGTTTTAAGAGGAGTAACAACATTAAAATAAATAATTCCTATATAAACTATAAAAACTTTAACAAAACAAGAGGAAGAGAATTAGGATAGAATAGTGTGCCCGAGTGCACCCTCAAGCAAGAGAACTCTAACCCAAGATAGTGGAACACCATGATACAGAGGCTATGGCACTACCCAAGATTAGAGAACAATTGTTTGATTTTGGAGTGTCCTCCTAGAAGAGCTGCTTACCATAGCTAAAGAGTGTCTTCTACCCTTACCAAGAGGAAAGTAGCCACTGAACAATTACAGGGCAGTAAGAAGAATTGTTTGGTAATCTCAGTGTTATCAGGTATATGAGGCAGAGGAGAACATGAAAAGAAGAGGCCAGACTATTCGGTATGTGTGTATGTGTGTGTGTGTGTGGGTGTAGGCAATAGGAAAATGAACCGTAACCAGAGAAGGATCCAATGTACTACTGTCTGGCCAGTCAAAAGACCCCATAACTCTCTGGCGGTAGTATCTCAGCGGGTGGCTGGTGCCCAGGCCACCCTACTACCTACATCAAGTTAATCTTTAACAGCCAGATTACCTTCCCTTCTGCATCTCCTTTTGAAAAGTGTGTCCGCTGGTGTTGTTTCCTCCACTATACCTTTCCTTATTATTATTATTATTATTATTATTATTATTATTATTATTATTATTAGCCAAGCTACAACCCTAGTTGGAAAAGCAAGATGCTATAAGCCAAAGGGCTCCCACAAGGAAAAATAGCCCAGTGAGGAAAGGAAATAAGGAAATTAATAAATGATGAAAACAAATTAACGATAAATCATTCTAAAAACAGTAACAACGTCAAAACAGATTTATTATTATTATTATTATTACTAGCCAAGCTACAACCCTAGTTGGAAAAGCAAGATGCTATAAGCCCAAGGGCTCCAACAAAGAAAAATAGCCTAGTGAGGAAAGGAAATAAGGAAATTAACAAATGATGAGAACAAATTAGCAATAAATCATTATAAAAACAGTAACAACGTCAAAACAGATTTATTATCATTACTATAATTATTATTATTATTATTATTATTACTAGCCAAGCTACAACCCTAGTTGGAAAAGCAAGATGCTATAAGCCCAAGGGCTCCAATAGGGAAAAAATAGCCAATTGAGGAAAGGAAATAAGGAAATTAATAAATGATGAGAACAAATTAACGATAAATCATTCTAAAAACAGTAACAACGTCAAAACAGATTTATTATTATTATTATTACTTGCTAAGCCACAACCCCAGTTGGAAAAGCAGGACGCTATAAGCATAGGGGGCCCCAAAAGGGAAAACAGCCCAGCGAGGAAAGGAAACAAGGAAAAATGAAATATTTTAAGAGTAACAGCATTAACAACAGTATCCCACCGTCATTTTCACATAATAGAAATGAAGAATTTCAGATATTAAGGCATTTTTTCTGTTTTTCCAAAATGAAACACTCATGTTTTGGTGGTGAAATCTTGTTTCACACTTCTTTTTTCACTACATTAAGGGGTCGGTTGCCCGATGCGCCCTCTCCAATACCTTCTATCAAAGGCATTCTCTTCCACCAAACCTCTTCTCTCCATATCATCCTTCACCTTATCTCAGCATATAATTCTTCCTCCCTCTCGATCTTCTTCCCCTTACAGGTTCCTCCTAAGCCCTCCTTACTCCCTCCCCTTCATCCATTCTCCGCACATGCCCAGACCATCGCAGTCGTGACACTCTTATTACCTCCGTAATCATTACCACGCCTGCCATTCTTCTTATTTCATCATGGGACTGAAAACATAAATCCTGTTAAGATTCAGAAAATTAATTTCCCACCAAAAAGCTCAGACTCACTCCCCAATGGTTTTTTGAAGTCATCTAATTGTATTATCTAAGATGCAAGTCGTTATTTACTTAAGGGGGGATAATTATCTGATTTTTATTGGGGGGGGGGGGTGTTAATTAATGCTTGGCTCATCTGATTTTCCTTGTTTCCTTTGATAGATAAAAAACACGGTATACAGTACATATAAATACAATTATATACACTAACTTTATCATAAAAACACATCGCTTTTAGTGTACCAAGGACGGTGTACTTTTGATGGCTAAGAAAAGGGTTGTGGTGGCCGATTTGATAACGTCCCTGACTGGTGAACGCCAGACTGGGGTTCAACTCCCGCACACACTCCTTAGTTTCTTTGATCGATGCAACCTCACCATCCTTGTGAGCTACGGATGGGTGGTTTGGGGGAGCCTATAGGTCTATCATCTGAGGCATCAGGAGCCATTGCTTGGCCCTCCTTGGTCCTAGCTTGGGTGGAGAGGGGGCTTGGCTGCTGATCATATGTTTATAAGGTAAGTCTCTAGGGGTATTGCCCTACTCGATAGGATCATGTCACTGGTCTTTGCCTCTGCCATTCATGAGCGGATTTCAAACCTTTAAATAGCGTGAGTTTAGACAAGGATCCATAGATCAAATGTTATGTGATAAGTTCGGGGTTAAAGGAAATAGGTTCATCTTATGTGGCACATGTAGACAGAGAACTACAATGTGAAGTGATGAGACTACATAAGTCTGTTGAAATGAATCGAGTGTATAAGATGTTTCGTAAGAAATGGTAGCTGAGTTAAAGGTTTGAGAGGTTAAATGGATAGATCAGAATATTTTGTGTTGGTAGGTAGTGTATTGCTGTTATTATTATCATTATCATCATTATTATTATTATTATTATTATTATTATTATTATTATTATTATCATTATTATTATTATTATTAATTTTATCAATATCATTACTAGCTAAACTAAAACGCTAGTTGGATAAGCAAAATGCTATAATCCTAAGGATTCAAACAGGGAAAAATAGCCCAGTGAGGAAAGGAAATTGGGAAATAAACTAAATGAGAAGTAATCTCCCATCTATAATAAAGATAAAGTGTCTGGGTGTATTTATATATATATATATATATATATATATATATATATATATATATATATATATATATATATCCAGTCACGCTCAGCTCTCCCCCATCCCTCAGGTACGGGAAGAGAATAGTCATAACCTGAGGAAAGGTGTGTGTGCGCATTTATATAAATTTTTAGCCGTCATTTTTTGACGGATCGAGTAAACTAGCGAATAAAAAATGTAAAAACATCTTAGGATCAGTAACAACGTGAAAATATATCTGTCATATATAAAGTATGAAGAGACTTATCGGAAGAACGTTACGAGGTCCCAGTGTGTAAAGGGGTTCAACGAACTACTGATGAGCATTCTGTACTGAGCAAGTTTTACGGTTCAGGATTCAGTAGAAATGTGGTAGTGACTGTTGCGTTATGTTTTTTTAAGCCAACCTCAATTGGGGGGCCATTTAATGTTGAAATACATCTATAGCCTACATACATTGCCTGTATGTATATATATTTACATACACATACTTTCACGCACATGCACCCCCTTACACACACAAACACATATATATATATATTTATATATATATATATATATATATACATATATATATTATATATATATATATATATATTATATAAGATATATATATATATATATATATATATTCATATATATTATATATATAACATAATATATATATATATATTATATATGTATATTATATATATATATATATATATATATATATATATTATGTTATATATAATATATATAAATATAAATATATATATCTTATAATATATATATATATATATATATATATATATTATATATATTATGTTATATATAATATATATAAATATAAATATATATATCTTATAACATATATACATATATATATATATATATATATATATATATATATATATATATATGTGTGTGTGTGTGTGTGTGAGGGTTTTAGCACAACCACATGCATAGAATTAAAGCTGCAATCGAGAGTCCACTAAGTCTCTATTCACGTTCGTTTCCTCGATAACACCATATCTTGAAAACAAAGTTATTAGGCTATTTTTAGCTTCCCACCTTTACAGCTGGGGAAAACTTCATTTTGAAAAGTTAAAACAAAATCCTGGCAAACACAACAGAAACAAAAACAACGCCCTCTTTAAATAGCACTTTACAAACTCGTCTAAACTTTAGAAACGGAAAAAAAAAGGTCGTGGAGGAGGGTGGGAGGGGGGGGGGAAGAGGGGAGAATAGCTCGGGGCGGTCGTACCCACACTAGTATAAAGGAGAGTAAAGAGGACGAGAAAAAAAAACTGTTTCATTTCCGTACCGCGGTACGGAATAGGACATGCATTATTCACACGTACACCACGGACCCCAAACCCCTTCCCCAATCGTTCTTCCCCTTCCCATGGCCCCTTCCCCTCTCTTAGTAAGAACTTACGAATTCTCCACTGGGTAGAAAAATTACACCCGGAAATCAGAATATTTTTCACTACTGAAAAATCCCGATGCTGATTGAACATTAAGCGGAGACTTTTCTTAAACAAAAATTACTTTTTATATTGCTTTAGCACGAAGCTTGGGCTCCATTACTATCGCTATTATTATTAGCTAATCTACAAGCGTAGTTGGAAAAGCAGGATGCTATAAGCCCTAGGGCTCCAACAGGGCCATTTCTCTGTTGGAGTGTGTGTGTGTGTGTGTGTGTGTGTGTGTGTGTGTGTGTGTGTGTGTGTGTGCGTGCGTGTTCAAGTTGCCTCACAGTAACATTCGCTTATAGGCTGCCAACGCAAGAGCCCGTGTCTTGCATAAAGCAAGACAATCAGAACACACACACACTCCAACAGGAGGAAAGGAAATAGCATGCCTGATTGTATCCTCATGTAAGAAAACTATAACCAGAAAAAGAGCAAGACAATGGTACAGAGGCTATGGAACTACCCAAGACTAGAGAACAATGTTGTCATTTCGGAGTGTCCTTCTCCTAGAAGAGCTGGTTACCACAACTCTTTTATCTTACCAAGTGAAAATAGCCACTGAATAGTTACAGTGCTTACGGACATTCATATGGCTCTGTATTTGAACTTTTCAGTTGGTTATGTCACTTTCTAGTAACAGCTGTTTTGAAATGATTCATGGAATTTCTGCCATATGGCCTCGCGATGGTTTTGGTCTTGCTATACAGCGCAGGAGTGCACTCGTGGGCAATACCCAACATCGCTGCATTATGAAATAAGTAGAAAGAGCAATAAGAAGTTTTAAGACCTCCGCCAATGAAGATTGTAAACATTTTACTAAAGTCTACGGGCCAAGCTTTCCCTTTTTCATATGTTGACCGTTAATTAATCTACTGTATAGTAATAACAATAATAACCAAAACCGAGATCTTGATCCGGATCACCTTCAATATTTAACGGGTTCTTCCGGAGCATAATACCTTTCTGTTCTTAAAATTTGGTGAAAACCTGGCAAGAAGTTTTGAAGAAAACCTGCTCACACACAAACATACAGATGAATGAGTTAACGCAAGTTATCTTATAGCTCCCATGGGGATGGTAATTAAAGTTCGAAGAGTTCTACAGCCAAAAAGAAAGAAATCGGTAGCGGAGCTGCATTAGGGAATTTGATGGTAGGCGTAGTTGATTGCCAGGGGGGGGGGGGGGGGGCACAGCAATAGACTCTTCGCAATGCCTACAGTGTGCCGCCAGCATCAACATGCGGTTGAGGTGACTCGTATCCCCTGACCACTTCTGGCAGTCCTGATATTCTTTCGATGCAGTGTGAGAGTTTTTGCTTCTGGTATCAATGTTTTGGACGCTAAAGAATGGCTATAATGCTTCTCTAGAGCGCCTTCAACTTTGATATCTATAATGTGCTGTGTTTTGTCCATTTAATCTTATCTATCAATCGCCTGTATTTCTTATTCAACTGTGAGGAAATGATTGACAGATGGTTGCTTAATCAATTGATGAACTGTCCCATACGAGCCATTATAAATGGTAGTTATAATTAATAGCAACAACAAAAAAATGCAAAAACAATATGAACAAAAACAGCAACACCCATCTGCAATGACATTGCCCCTTTTCAAAGCCTCCTCAGATTGATTTAAAATTAGTCAACGTCACAATACGAAAATCCAAACAATTTCCCAATCATTAACGAGGTATTTATAGCACGAAACCAGTGGCCTTGTAACGTCCGCTTCTTAATGCGTTCAAGCAATGTACCATGGAAACGATTTTTGGTAAAAAGAAAAAAAAATTCTTCGCTGCGTCATGTTACCTTGATGCCACCAAGCAAGATTTCCCAACTTCGAGAAAAGCTGACATCCAATATTTCTTCTTCTTCTTCTTCGCTGAGCTACAACACTAGTAGGAAAAGCAGGATGCTATAAGCCCAAGGGTTCAAACAGGGAAAAATAGCCCAACGAGGAATGGAAACAAAAAAATAAATAAGCTATACGAGAAGTAATGAAGCCCCTCTCCACTCAAGCTAGGACCAGGGAGAGCCAGGCAATGACTGCTGATGACTCAGAAGATAGACCTATAGGATCCATCAAACCCCCCTAACCTTAGCAGGACTCGAAAACCTTAGCTCACAAGGATGGCAAGGTTGCTGGCACTAACAGCACTAACAGGACTCAAGGATGGTAAGGTTGCAGACACTAAAAGCACTAACAGGACTTGAAACCATAGCTCACAAGAATAGCAAGGTTGCAGACGATAAAGGAACTAACGAGTCTGAGCGGGACTCGAACCCCCGCCTGGCAAACAGGAGGCAGAGACGTTACCAATCAGGCCACAAGAACCCTAGATATATAGAATTCTGCATAAAAACGAATATCCCTCGTAATATATATAATGGAAAGCTCTGCATAACATTTCCACGAAGACGTTTTATTGACGGATGCGAATACTTTTGCCGGGGACCAAATGGAATTCCTGATGAGAGGCGCATAAATCGCCATTCACCCTCGAATGACCATCCTGGGGTCATAACCTCAGATGATGCCCCGAGATTTATAAGAGAGAGAGAGAGAGAGAGAGAGAGAGAGAGAGAGAGAGAGAGAGAGAGAGAGAGAGAGAATGATTATGGATCTGGTGTGCTGTGAACTGGTTCTTTAAAAAGGATAAGATTTCCCTTAATATTCATGAGAGAGAGAGAGAGAGAGAGAGAGAGAGAGAGAGAGAGAGAGAGAGAGAGAGAGAGAGAGAGATGATTCTGGATCTGGTGTGCTGTGAACTGGTTCTTTAAAAAGGATAAGATTTCCCTTAATATTCATATGAGAGAGAGAGAGAGAGAGAGAGAGAGAGAGAGAGAGAGAGAGAGAGAGAGAGAGAGAATGATTCTGGATCTGGTGTGCTGTGAACTGGTTCTTTAAAAAGGATAAGATTTCCCTTAATATTCATAAGAGAGAGAGAGAGAGAGAGAGAGAGAGAGAGAGAGAGAGAGAGAGAGAGAGAGAGCCTTACCTTATTTTTTGTTTGGGTTCCCCCAGGTCCCTCAGTGTGAGGCACCTCGTATATCCACCAGAGAGTTGCTAATACATCTTCCGGTGTATTTTGCATCTTCCAGTCTTGGATGGTCTGGGATGCATCTTAGGTATTTATCGAGCTGATTTTTAAACACATCTACGCTCACTCCTGATATGTTTCTTAGATGAGCTGGCAGCACATTAAATAGTCGCTGCATTATCGATGCTGGTGCGTAGTGGATTAATGTCCTGTGCGCCTTTCTCAGTTTACCTGGAATGCTTTTTGGCACTATTAATCTACCTCGGCTTGCTCTTTCTGATACTTTAAGCTCCATGATGTTTTCAGCAATTCCTTCTATTTTCTTCCATGCTTGTATTATCATGTAGCGTTCTCTTCTCCTTTCTAGACTGTATAGTTTTAAAAATTGCAGTCTTTCCCAGTAGTCAAGGTCCTTAACTTCTTCTATTCTAGCAGTATAGGACCTTTGTACACTCTCTATTTGCGCAATATCCTTTTGGTAGTGTGGGTACCATATCACATTGCAGTACTCGAGTGTACTACGCACATAAGTTTTGTAAAGCATAATCATGTGTTCAGCTTTTCTTGTTTTAAAGTGTCTGAATAACATTCCCATTTTTGCTTTACATTTAGCCAACAGTGTTGCTATTTGGTCGTTGCATAACATATTCCTATTTAAAATTACACCAAGGTCTTTAATTGCTTCCTTGTTTGTGATTGTCTCATTATTAGGTCCCTTGTATGCATACACCATTCCTTCTCTGTTTCCATAATTTATTGATTCAAATTTATCGGAGTTAAATACCATCCTATTTATCTCCGCCCATTCATATATTTTGTTTAGATCTCTTTGTAGTGAGTTCCTATCTTCATCACAAGTAATTTCTCTACTTATTCTTGTGTCATCGGCGAAACTTCTCACTACGGAGTTTTCAACATCACAGTCTATGTCTGAGATCATAATAACAAATAGCAGTGCAGCTAATACCGTACCTTGGGGCACACCAGATATTACCTGGGCTTCATCTGATTTCTCGTCATTTGCAACCATTATCTGTTTTCTGTTTTGCAGGAATTCTTTTACCCATTTTCCTATCTTTCCCACAATATTATGCTTTCTCATTTTTTTCTCCAATATGTTATGGTCTACCTTGTCAAAGGCTTTTGCAAAATCTAGATAGATCACATCTGTGTCTTTTTCATTTATCATATTATTGTATATGTTTTCATAGTGTGCTATCAGTTGGGTCTGTGTACTTTTTCCAGGTACGAAACCGTGTTGACCCATATTAAACAAATTATTTTTGACCAAATGGTTCATTATTTTCTTTTTTATTACCCTCTCATACACTTTCATAATATGTGATGTTAGACTAACAGGTCTATAATTGCTTGCCTCTAGTCTTGATCCACTTTTGAAGATAGGGGTTATATAAGCTAATTTATGTTTAACATATATCTCGCTCATATCTATACTCTGTCTTAGCAGTATTGCAAGCGGCTTCGCGATAGTGTTTGCAGTTTTTTTTAACAAAATCGCTGGAACTCCATCTGGTCCGGCTGCCGATCCATTTTTAATTTCGTTTATAGCCGTGACAATATCTGCTTCATTAATATCTATATCCGTTAGATATTCAACATTTTCTTCTCTCATTTCTGTTTCATTATTCTCATTCGCAATTCTGGACGTGAACTCACTCTTATATTTTTCTGCTAATATGTTGCATATTTCCTTTTTTTCATTCGTTAGCCGTCCTTCAATTCTTAGAGGGCCTATTTCTATTCTCCTTTTATTCATCTTTTTTGCATAGGAGTAAAGTACTTTGGGGTTTCTTTTTATATTTTGAAGTGTCCTTTCTTCTAAGTCCCTTTTTTCATTTTCTTTCGACTGTATAATCTTTTGTTCTGCATTTTCTATCTTACATTTTATTTCCCTCATTTTCCACACATTTTTTTGTTTTGCAAGATTTTTCTTCCACTTTTTAATTTTCTGAAATAAGATCCTTCTGTCTCTTGGTATGCACGTCTTTTGTTTATTGTTTTTTTTCGGTACATATTTTTCAACAATTTTCTCCAGTATTTTGTACAGTATATCCGTATTTACCTGTATATTATCACTTATAAATACATTTTTCCATTCTTTATTCAGTTCTTCATTTATTTCTGACCATTCTATATTCTTACTGTAAAAGTTATATTTTCCATATCCTTCCCAAAGTTTTGTGCTTTTATTAATTCTGTGATCACTTGCTTTGGAATGAACTATCAATTCTATGACATTGTGGTCTGAAATTCCCGTGTTATACACTATTATTTCTTTAACATAATTCACCTCATTCACAAATACTAGGTCTAGGACATTTTCCTTTCTTGTTGGAATGTGGTTTATTTGTTGCATATTATGTTCTAATAGCATATCTTGAAGCTTTTCAAATTGCCTCTTATCTTCTGCGCTACTATTACTATCTTTTTTATATGTATACATACAACCACTTTCTTCTATCCGTTCTTTCCAATCCACGAAAGGAAAGTTAAAATCTCCGGATAGGAGTATATTCCAGTCTTTATGGTTTCTACATATATCATCTATTTTTTCTATTATTATGTCAAACTCCTTAGTGTTTGGGGGTCTGTAAACTACAATATTCATTAGTTTTTCAAATTCAAATTCTACCGCAATCAATTCACATTCTGTGTTGCTGTATTTTTCACAGACTTTTCCTTGATTTATGTCTCTTCCATATATTGCGGTTCCCCCTTGATTCCTATTTTTTCTGTCTGATCTATAAGTTTGGAAACCCTTTATCTGGTCATCACTGCCAGTTTCTTGGGAATACCATGTTTCACTTATATTTAATATATCTATTTTTTCAATTTGGGTTAGTTCTTCTAAGAACTCTATTTTCCTTTTAGAGTTACTCGTGACTAAACCCTGTGCATTCATTACGATTATGGTTTGTGTTTCATCCCCATTATTTAATATTGGTAATAATATGGATTCTCCCATGCTTCCTTCCTGTTCTGATATGATGTTCTTTTCTTCATTTCCCGGAATTCTGCCATTAAAAAATCCAACTTTTCTATTATATTTGCTCTTTCGCCTTCATATTTATTTGTGTGTGTATACCTGCAACTGTCCCCATATCTGCACCAACCCCTGGCATTATAGATGCATTCTTTGTAGTTGGGCTCTAAATGTGCAGGTTTGGGTTGAAAGGCCTCATATCTTGGGGCTCTTGGTTCAAAGCGCGGTATATACACGGCCTGCTTTTTTGTTTCTTTTTTTGTTTCTTTTTTGCTTTCATTTTTCTTTTCAGTTTGCTGAGTTTTCTTACTTGCATTCATGGTTGCAGGATGCATATATCGACATTTTTTGTTGTAAATGCATCCTTTTCCTTCTTTTAGGTTTTTGCATATTTTTTGATGGAGATCTCTGCATTCGTCTCCATATCCGTCTAAATACGCACATTTACCATATATTTCATAATTATGGCATATCTTTGGATGCTTGTAGTAGCATCTTTCGCCAAATCTGCAATTCCCTCTTTTCAGCATATTGCAGACTATACCCTTCTTTTCTATTTTTTCTTGTTCTTGCTCTTCCCTAAAATTATGTAGGTCCGGGTAGAGTCTCTTGGGTCTATTATTTGTTTCCATCTGGTAATTTATTTCTTCATAAGTATGTTGTTGGATGGCATCATAGGTTATATCAATGATTTCTTCTGCATCCTTACACATATCCTGTTCATTGTTCTCTTCTTCTTCTTTTTCTTCTTCTTCTTCTTCTTCTTTTTCTTCTTCTTCTTCTTCTGTTTCTTCTTCTTCCTCTTCTTTATCTTCAACTATTTGCAGATTTAGTCTCGACTTAATTATATTTTCTATCCAGACTAAGCATGTTGAGCAGAATACCTTTGTGTCTTTATTTTTTATTTTTTGCTGTATTTCAGCACATGTGGGGTGTGTTGGGACATGACAGGCATCACATTTTCTAATCAATTGTTGAGGATTATTAATGGAATACCATATCTTACATGTATTACACCATTTTGGCATTCTTTTTCCCATTGCATCAATCAGCATATTCACCATATTGGACTTCTTATTGTTCTTTGATGGAATGTGTTGATTGATGTAGACTTTCTTTATAAGTCTCTTTAACACTTGGATTTTCTTTGGAATTTCTTCTATTATTTTGCTGATGTTTTCCGCAGATTTGCTCCAGTTTATTGGATCATATTGTTTCAATACGTCTGCGAATATTTTTCCGTCACATTGGTTGACGTTACTAGTGACCTCTGTTATCAGACGGTCGAGCTCCTGTTTCGCCAACTCATGGAATTTATTTTTGCTGAATCCAGCGATGTCTCTCCAAGCCTTGCCCTTGTTGTACATAGCCATCTTGATTAGATTTTTAGTAATTCACAAGATAACTATTCTATGCCGACGTTTTATCCCACTTCTCCGACCTCAAACTAATCACTGACTATTCACGAAAACTTGTAGCTATATTGCACTCGATAGCCTTTTGTTATCCGCGTTAAATCATGATATTTATAGGGTCGCAAAAGTGTAATCACTCACCGGCACACAGATACAAAACTGAGAGAGAGAGAGAGAGAGAGAGAGAGAGAGAGAGAGAGAGAAAGAGAGAGAGAGAGAGAGAGAGAGAGAGAGAGAGAGAGAGAGAGAGAGAGAGAGAGAGAGAGAAAGAATGATTCTGGATCTGGTGTGCTGTGAACTGGTTCTTTAAAAAAGATAAGATTTCCCTTTATATTTGAGAGAGAGAGAGAGAGAGAGAGAGAGAGAGAAGAGAGAGAGAGAGAGAGAGAGAGAGAGAGAGAGAATTTTTTGATTTTCATTAAGATTTATAAGAAAGAGAGAGAGAGAGAGAGAGAGAGAGAGAGAGAGAGAGAGAGAGAGAGAGAGAGAGAGAGATAACGACCAGACGATTTAAAATCTCCTTTGGAGTCAAACGGTTCATTAAAAAGGAACAATTATAACGATTTTCTGAAATACATAATTAAAAAAAGAACCTCTTAAGAACCAGACGAGAGTCATTGAAAAATTAATCTTAATTTTCATTGTACGTTCAGATATCTAATAGAATTTGACACTAGCAGAAATTGGTTCATATCGAAATATTTTGGGATATAAAACTTAATTAAAACCGATTGGGTTATTCCTTATTCTTTGAGACATCAATCGACAAGTCTCTGTTTATTAATCAAGTTCTTAGTTGGGAAAGTGTTTAGAGGAAAAATTCCGAAAACGTTTCTATTTATCAGTCAGTTTTGTGAACAAAAGCTGAAAACGTTTCGGTTTTGATGTCAGTTTTGGGATCAAAAGCTGAAAACGTTTCTGTTTTCAAGTCACTTTTGGAATCAAAAGATGAAAACGTTTCTGTTTTATCAGTCAGTTTAGGGATAAAAAGCTGAAAACGTTTCTCTTTTTAAATCAGTTTTAGGATCAAAAGCCAAAAACGTTTCTGTTTATCGGTCAGTTTTGGGATAAAATGCTGAAAACATTTCTGTTTTAAGTCAGTTTTGGGAACGAAAGCGGAAAACGTTTCTGTTTATCAGTCAGTTTTGGGATCAAAAGCCAAAAACGTTTCTGTTTATCGGTCAGTTTTCGGATCAAAATGCTGAAAACGTTTCTGTTTTTAGGTCAGTTTTGGGATCAAAAGCTGAAAACGTTTCCGTTTTCAAGTCAGTTTTGAAATCAAAAGCCGAAAACGTTTCTGTTTATCATTCAGTTTTAGGATCAAAAGCCAAAAATGTGTCTGTTTACCGGTCAGTTTTGGATAAAAAACCGAGAACATTTCTATGTCAGTTTTGGGATCAAAAGCTGAAAACGTTTCTGTTTTTAAGTAAGTTTTGGGATCAAAAGCTGAAAACGTTTCTGTTTTAAGTCAGTTTTGGGATCAAAAGCCGAAAACGTTTCTGTTTTCAAGTCAGTTTTGGAATAAAAAATCGAAAACGTTTCTGTTTATCAGTCAGTTTTGGGATCAAAAGCCGGAAACGTTTCTGTTTATCAGACAGTTTTGAGATCAAAAGCTGAAAACGTTTCTGTTTTTAAGTCAGTTTTGGGATCAAAAGCCGAAAACGTTTCTGTTTATCAGTCAGTTTTGAGATCAAAAGCCGTAAACATTTATGTTCATCGGTCAGTTTTGGGATCATAAGCCGGAAACGTTTCTGTCTATATGCGTTTTGGAATCAAAAGCTAAAAACGTTTTTGTTTATCAGTCAGTTTTGGGACAAAAAAAACAAAAACGTTTTCTGTTTATCAGTCTATTTTGGGATCAAAGGCCGAATACGTTTCTGTTTATTAGTCAGTTTTGGGATCGAAAAAGTTTCTTTCTATGACAGTTTTGGAATCAAAACCTGAAAACGTTTTTGTTAATCAGGCAGTTTTTTATCAAAAGCAGAAAACATTTCTGTTTATCAGTCACCTTCGGCATCAAAAGCCGAAAACATTTTTATTTATACGTCAATTTTGGGATCAAAAGCTAAAATCATTTTTGTTTATCAGCCAGTTTTGGGATCAAAAGCAGAAAACGTTTCAGTTAATCAATAAAAGTCTATTTATCAAACAATGGAAGGGGATACAAACGCTTACAGATCTCTTTCATGATCAGGTGATTAAAACTATATAAGTCTGTTTACCAATGAATTTTGTATAGAAATGAAATTAAAATGGTAAACATCAGTTTATGAACGATAAACATATACTTTATTTAGAAAACAATTTAATGGATGAAAAAAAATAATAAGTTTATCGAGCAACTGGAGATGAAAACCTTAAACATTCATTAATTAAAAAAATAAAATCCGTGTTAAAATAATTGCAAATCTTAAGAGGAGAAATGAGAGAAATTCGCGGATGCGTAAGATAGCAATGTAGTACGTTAATTTCGCAAGGAATTGCAACTGCAGTGATTGCATTACTGAGAGAAATGACGCTCTATTGCAAGTAATAGACAGAGGGGACCAGCTCAAGGTCGCGGGAGGCCGAGGACAGGAGTTTGCTTAATTCAAATGGCATCCCTCTGTTGAGCTAATATTACTTCCATTTATTCTACTACTACTACTACTACTACTACTACTATCATTACTACACCACCACCACCACCACCACTACTACTACTACTACTACTACTACTACTACTACTTCTACAATCATTACTACACCATTACTACTACTACTACTACTACTACTACTACTACTTTTACTACACTACTACTACTGCTACTACTATTTTACTACACTACTACTACTACTACTACTACTAATAATAATAATAATAATAATAATAATAATATACTGTGATTAACAACAACCATTAATAATCTCCCCTATATAATAAAGACCAAATATCTAACAATATATATTTCCGGTCACGCTCAGCCCTATCTCCGTCTCTAGGGTAGGGCGGTGATAGAGTAGTCATACCGTGGTGAGAAGGGGTGCGTGTTTTCACATCTATCTAGATATTTAGCCGTCATTTTTGACTGGTCACGTACACTAGTAATAATAGCAACAACAATAATAACAGTTTCATAAACAACAGCGTTCTCCTTATGACAAGGTTGGCTTCTTAAAAGAGGCATCGGCTGTCACTGTCCTACTCACCCTCTTTAAATCATACAATCATTAATTATTAACCATTGACTATCAACTATTTACAATCCCAATAGGAAAAATATCATTAACTATTTTATTATTTTAATTTTAATTTCCTTTTGAGTTTTACTTTTAAATATTTCTAGGGTTATTTTTTCATTTTATCACTAGATGTCCTCAGTATGCAGTTCTGCAATGTTTATTCTTAAAAAGTTAAATTTCGTACATGGAATATATAAAGCATTTGTTTTACCTATAGGAAAACACGAATGATAGTTTATTTTTAAACTTAAATTTCGTACAATTACCTATGGGAAAACATGAATGAAAGTTTAAAAACTTAAATTTCGTACAAGTACCTATAGGAAAATATAATTGAAAGTTTATTTATAACTTAAATTTCGTACATGAAATATTCATAGCATTTGTTATTATTCAAAGGAAAACGCATCAATGAAAAATTAGCTTTACGTTGTTGTTGATATATAAAGTAGTTACTCAATATTTCTATGTATTCAATGATCATTAGCAATGTTGGTAAGAATTACAAATGAATGTGGCTTATTATTGCTAAACCAAATCACACAAAAAATGATATTAAAAAAAATGATATATAAAGTAGTTACTCTATATTTCTATGTATTCAATGCTCATTAGCAATGTTAGTATGTATGAATTGCACATGAATGTAGCTTATTATTGCTACAGAATTTCCCATAATATAATATTAAAATATATATATATATATATATATATATATATATATATATATATATATACATATATATACAGTATATATATATATATTTATATATATATATATATATATATATTATAATATATATATATATATATATATATATATATATATATATATGTAATAGTTACTCTATATTTCTATTCATTTAATGCACATTAGTAATATTAGTATAAATTACAAATGAATGTGGCTTATTATTACTAAACCATTGCCCCAAAAAATTACAAAAAAAAAAAGTGCGCGTTAATAAAGAAAAATAACCTCCCCTTTCATTGGAGTATTTTGTTAGAAAAATCCAAACGAAAAAGAAAAAAATCTAATATAAGAAAGACACAAATATATGAAAGTCTTGGTTACGTGAAGCGTATCAAGGCCGAGTGACAATCTCCAGAGAGGATATTGACCCAACACGACCTGACCTCGGGGTAGCTGTGAGAGCCCGTTAAAATTTCATGCTCCAAAGACACCTAATCCCTCTCTGTGGGATGAGGCCTGTGCTTCAGCTGCTGCTCTAGAGAGAGAGAGAGAGAGAAAGAGAGAGAGAGAGAGAGAGAGAGAGAGAGAGAGAGAGAGAGAGAGAGAGAGAGAGAGAGACTAACCATTTGTTACAATATTTTTCTTCTGATAGAGAGAGAGAGAGAGAGAGAGAGAGAGAGAGAGAGAGAGAGACTCAAACCTTTTGTTACAATGAGTTTCTTCTTCTTCTTATGAGAGAGAGAGAGAGAGAGAGAGAGAGAGAGAGAGAGAGAGAGAGAGAGAGAGAGAGAGTAAGGATTAAAAAGATATATTATAGAAGAAAGTGATATAATATAGAATAGAAAGAGAGAGAGAGAGAGAGAGAGAGAGAGAGAGAGAGAGAGAGAGAGAGAGAGTAAGGATTAAAAAGATACATTATAGAATAAAGTGATATAATATAGAAAAGAAATATGGAGAGAGAGAGAGAGAGAGAGAGAGAGAGAGAGAGAGAGAGAGAGAGAGAGAGAGAGAGAGAGAGCTACCATTCGTAACACCATCCAGCTATAGAGGAGTGAATTTCACACAAGAGCGGTAAATGAAATAACACGACCGAACTCCCAGCAGGGGAGGATGTGCCACGTTCAATTACAGCATTGAAAAAAAAAAAAAAAATCTGAATTAAATCACTCTACTTTGATATTCCAAGTGAGGCGTTCCAGTCGCAGGGTTGCCAAGTTGGCCTTTTTACAGGAAAAAAAAACTCAAATTTGACCTTTTAGAAATTGGTTGGCCTTTAGTAATATTATGAAAAAAGGTACCCCTTAAAAACTATATTTTTGGTCTTTTTCTACTAAAGCGCTGCCCTATTGAAGCTGCAGTTGATTAGAAGTTGACCTTTTCTCTTTTAGAAAACCTGGCAACCCTGTCTCCAGGGAGGAAAAGGTACGAGACGTGTTTTATACCAATACAACCGAGACTAAATTGGGTTTGCTCTTTCTACCGTTGCAAAGGAATACAAAATTGTTATTTTGCCGTCGCTGTAACTATGTAGTGCTATACTGTACCCGGAGTTTGGCAAGAACAGAAATAATAACGGTAGCGAAGGTTCAAAGGCCGTTAATGAATGACAGAGGTCAAGGACACTGACATTGCCCTTGCCAGCTGGACGATGCCATAGAGACGAGGAAAGGACTAAGCAATGGCTGCTAAAGACTCAGCAGGTAAGGCTCCCTCAAACACCCACCCCCCATCTTTACCTCACAAAGATGTTGCAGAAACCAAAGAAACTATTGAGTTTGAGCGGGACTCTAACAACAGTCCGGCGAGCACCAGGCAGGGACGCTTCCAATAGGCCACCACAACCCTGACAATACATTGTCCAAGACGATAGATTTAAACCCCCTTCGACAGAATTTGGTTCAGCATCATCTATAAACTATTTCCAAGTGGGTCCATTAAATAATAAACTAGAGAAGGGAGTACTCAATAGAGCGCAGACCTCTGCCGCGGCAGCTTATATCTCGACCTTGACCTTGACGTTTGAACTTAACATGTATTAACTGGCGTGGATTTTCATATACTCAAATATGAACCAAGTCTGAAGTCCATGTGAGAACAATGTTTAAATTTATAGCTGATTACGTGAATTGGACATTTTGCTTGACCTTGACCTTTGACCTTAACATGTATTAATTGGCGTGGATTTTCATACACTCAAATATGAACCAAGTCTGAAATCCCTGTGAGAACAATATTCAAATTTATAGCTGATTATGTGAATTGGACATTTTGCTTGACTGTGACCTTGACCTTCCAAAATTTAATCATTTCCAGCTTTTTACAATTAATCCCTGCAAGTTTTAATACTCTACGAGTAAAATTGTTGCCAAAAAGCTGTTCACAAATAAACACACACACACAAACAAAAACAAAAAAACAGGGGATAAAACAGCCTCCTTTTAACTTCGTTGGCAGAGGTATATATATAAAGCATTCTGAGAATATTACTTCATATGGGACTCAATGCTGTGTGTTATACTTTTATCAATGAACACTTCAATTGAGAAATGGTGAAATAGGTGATATCTAACTTTTGTCAGATTTAATATTTCACAAAGAAACATCTGTGAAACACGAATGATCATGATAGAATCTATTTTCAGTATAAATGACATGGTTAACGCCTCGTAAGTCAATATCCGAAAGTACTAATAGTTTATTACCGTATGCATTCTAAGTATAGACATAAACTATGGCCAAAGTTATAAAGTTATATAACAAAAAAATGAGACAGGTGAGGCATTATAATACAGCCATACTCGCAAGCAGACGAAAGGATGATTTGTCAAACATCTCCGCTATATAATAAAGAGCAAGAGTCTGGCTCTATGTGTGAGTGTGTGTGTATACCTATATACTGCGTGTATATATATATATATATATATATATATATATATATATAGTGTATATACACATATACGTATATATAGTGTATACACACACACACACACACATATATATATATATAAATATATATATATATATATATATATATATATATATATATATATATATATACATATATATAGTAAACATATTTACACACACACACACATATATATATATATATATATATATATATTTATATATATATATCCATATATATACAGTATATATATATATATATATATATATATATATATATATTCTTTTTTTATTTATTTCGTCAACGTCATCACTGCGACTCAACTATCTGGCAAGCCAACAAAAGAAATCCCCTTTTATTCTTTGTGACGTATTGCAGATGGAAAAAAAAACTTTGAAATAAAAACAAATATTCATTGATTTTACCTCCCATCATCATGTTTATCTTTATCATGGTGTTATTCTTAACATTATTGTTATTGTTGATGTTTGCTCCTATTCTTGTTATTAGACTTCTGTTAGTGTGTGTGTGTTTCCATCTGAATGTCTTTCTGATCTATGCATCAGTCTTGCTCACCTTGGTTGAAGAGATTTTAGGTGAACTTGGTAAGAAGGTAAAGCCCGTCATACGTAGAAGGAAAGCCCGTCATACGTAGAAGGAAAGCCCGTAATACACAGAAGGAAAGCACGTCATACGTAGAAGGAAAGCACGTCATACGTAAAAGGAAAGCCCGTCATACGGAGAAGGAAAGTACGTCATACGTAGAATGCAAGGACGTCAAACGTAGAAGGAAAGCCCGTCATGCGTAGAAGGTAAAGCTCATCATATGTAGAAAGGAAGCCCGTCATACGTAGCAGGAAAGCCCGTCATACGTAGAAAGAAAGCCCATCAAACGTAGAAGGAAAGCCCGTCATACGTAGAAGGAAACTGCATCATACGTAGAAGTAAAGCCCGTCATATATAGAAGGAAAGCCCGTCATACGTAGAAAGATATCACGTCATACGTAGAAGGATAGCCCGTCATACGTAGAAAGATATCACGTCATACGTAGAAGGATAGCCCGTCATACGTACAAGGGAAAGCTCGTCATATGCAGAGAGAAAGCCTGTCATACATAAGATAGCACGTCATATGTAGAAGAAAACCACGTCTTACGTAGAAAGAAAGCCCGTCATACGTAGAAGTAAAGCCCGTCATACATAGCAGAAAAGCCCATCATACGTAGAAGGAAAGCCCGTCATACGTAGAAGGAAACCGCATCATACGTAGAGAGAAAGCCAGTCATACGTAGAAGTAAAGCCCATCATACATAGAAGGAAAACCCATCGTACGTAGAAGGATAGCCCGTCATACGTACAAGGGAAAGCCCGTCATATGCAGAGAGAAAGCCCGTCATACGTAGAAGGATAGCCCGTCATACGTACAAGGGAAAGCCCGTCATGTGCAGAGAGAAAGCCCGTCATACGTAGAAGGATAGCCCGTCATACGTACAAGGGAAAGCCCGTCATATGCAGAGAGAAAGCCAGTCATACGTAGAAGGAAAGCCCGTCATACGTAGAATGAAAGCCTGTCATACGTAGAGAGAAAGCCCGTTATACGTAGAAGGAAAGCCCGTCATACGTAGAAAGAAAGCCCGTCATACATAGAGAGAAAGCCTGTCATACATAGAAAGAAAGCCCGTCATACGTAGAGAGAAAGCTCGTCATATGTAGAAGGAAAGCCCGTCATACGTAGAAATAAATCCCTTCATACATAAAAGGAAAGCCCGTCATACGTAAGAAGAAAGCACGTCATACGTAGAAGGAAAGCCCGTCATACGTAGAAGAAAAGCCCATCATACGTAGAAGGAGAGCCTGTCATACATAGAAAGAAAACTCGTCATACGTAGAAGGAAAGCCCGTCATACGTAGAGAGAAAGCCCGTCATACATAGAAAGAAAACTCGACATACGTAGAAGGAAAGCCTGTCATGCGTAGAGAGAAACCCCATCATACGTAAAAGGAAAGCCCATCATACATAGAAAGAAAACTCGACATGCGTAGAAGGAAAGCCCGTCATACGTAGAGAGAAAGCCCGTCATACCTAGAAGGAAAGCCCGTCATACATAGAAAGAAAACTCGTCATACGTAGCAGGAAAGCCCGTCATACGTAGAGAGAAAGCCGGTCATACATAGAAGGAAAGCCCGTCATACATAGAAAGAAAACTCGACATACGTAGAAGGAAAGCCCGTCATACCTAGAAGGAAAGCCCGTCATACATAGAAAGAAAACTCGTCATACGTAGAGAGAAAGCCCGTCATACCTAGAAGGAAAGCCCGTCATACAAAGAAAGAAAACTCGTCATACGTAGCAGGAAAGCCCGTCATACGTAGAGAGAAAGCCGGTCATACATAGAAGGAAAGCCCGTCATACATAGAAAGAAAACTCGACATACGTAGAAGGAAAGCCGGTCATACGTAGATGTGAATGGAGAGATATGGTCCGTCGTATTTATCATCTGTGTCACTGTCTGTCACGCTTATATACCTTGTCACCGCAACACATATGAAAGATTTTCAGTCGCAATTGGTGCAAAGGTTGTTACTGTTCTTAAAATATTTGAATTGTTCATTATTTCTCAAATAGTTTTTCCTTATATCCTTTCCATACTGGGCTATTATTCTTGTTGGGAGCCCTTAGGCTTATAGCATCCTGCTCTTCCAACAAGGGTTGTAGCTTAGCTATCAATAATAATAATAATAATAATAATAATAATAATAATAATAATGATAGATATTTACATAGATCTACACACATATACAT
>NC_090763.1:36174612-36177112 GCF_036898095.1 Palaemon carinicauda
CTAGGGCAATGTCACTGCCCCTTGCCCTCTGCCATTCATGAGCGGCCTTCAACCCTTTAAATGATGACTTTGATACAAAGGGAAAATATGCAAACGGTCAAAGCGACATAACTAAAGATCAGAGAGAAAAGGACCGCATGTGATTTCCAGCACTTGGGAAATGAATATCAGGGGTCATCGGAATATAGAGCATTTGAAGGGGAAGCAGCTTAATTATATACAGAGCATATATCCCCTTATGTAATAAAGGCAATTGTCTGGCTATATATATATATATATATATATATATATATATATATATATATATTTCCAGTTTCGTCCAATGGCATTGACAGACGTATAACTATCCGTCCTTCGGGTAGAGGGGGGGGGGGGGGGGAGATGGTTGAATCTGCGTCTGCATATCAATATAATTATCTAACCGTCATTTTGACGGGTCACTTACACTAGTGTATGTATACTATATATGTATGTATGTATGTATGTATGTATACATATATATATATATATATATATATATATATATATATATAACGCATGCCCATACACACACACACACACACACACACACATATATATATATATATATATATATATATATATTTACATATATATATGTATACATACATATATATAAAACTTTGTGAGTGGGGATACCTTTACGTGGTGGAAGTGTTTATCGCCAAGATTAGCAAAGCTGTACTAGTCAAGACCAACCATACTAGATTAGTTTGCTGTAGGCCATCAAGCAAAAATCTCCCACCATCATCAATCTACAGTTTTGACAGCTTGGTGATGAAAACTGCCCAAACCCCAGACACGAATAAGGACGCCTGAGGCCTTTGTCCTGCAGTGGTTAGAAACGGCTACATTTGTTGTTGTTATTTTTGTATATAATATACGTAATATATACATATTTATATATGTATAAATAAAAATACACACATGTAAATATGTGTTTGTCTGCCGAGTGTATATCTCCAACTCTCTCTCTCTCTCTCTCTCTCTCTCTCTCTCCTCTCTCTCTCTCTCTCTCTCTCTCTCTCTCTCTCTCTCTCTTCAACACACAGGCACGCAAACACAATTTCTATCTCTCAATCTGAAATAAGAGAAAAACACAACAGTATAATAAGGCTGAACCATAAACACATTGACATTAAGCGACACTCGGTTCCGAATTCTAGGCAATATAATCATAATGACGTCATCGGTGACCCATGCAAACCTACACTAAATCAACCCATGTCAGCAATGAATTATAAAAACTGATTCGTTATGAATTTTCCTGATATAACTAAATAATGTATATGAGATACCCGGTGAGATACTACCGCTAGAGAGGTATTGGATCCTTTGACTGGCCAGACAGTACTTCATTGGATCCTTCTCTCTGGTTACGGTTCTTTCCCTTTGCCTACACATACACCGAATAGTATGGCCTATTCTTCACAGATTCTCCTCTATCCAACATACACCTGACAACAGTGAGATTGCAAAACAATTTTGTCAAATAATTGTCAGTGGCTACTTTTCTCTTGGTAAGGGTAGAAGAGACTCTGTAGCAGCTATGGTAAGTAGCTCTTCTAGGAGAAGGACGATCCAAAATCAAACCATTGTTCTCTAATCTTGGGTAGGTGCCATAGCCTCTGTACCATGGTCTTCCACTGTCTTGGGTTAGAGTTCTCTTGCTTGAGGGTACACTCGGGCACACTAATCTATCTCATTTCTCTTCCTCTTGTTTTGTTAATTTTCATAGTTAATATGGTTAATATTTATTTAAATGTTACGGTTCTTAAAATATTTTATTTTTTCCTTGTTTCCTCTCCTCACTGGGCTATTTTCCCTATTGGGGCCCCTGGGCTTACAGCTTCTTGCTTTTCCACTAGGGTTGTAGCTTAACAGATAATAGTAATAATAATAATAATAATATTCGAACAATACGGTTATTGTGGCTTATTGGAAACGTCCTTGCCTCGTAGATCTGTTGGACGGGAGTTTGAGACACCTCAAGCTCGATAATTACTTGTAGTGTCTGCAATCCTAACCATCCTTCTGAACTCGGGATGGCGGTTGGGGTAGCCTGTAGCCATTGCTTGGCCCCTCCCTGGTCCAAGCTTATATATTATCATTATCATTATTAATGTCTAAGCTACAGCTCTCGTTGGGAAAAGCAAGATGTTATAAGCCCAGGGGCCCCAATAGGAAAACTAGCCCAGTGAGGAAAGGAAACAAGGAAAAATTAAATATCTAAAGAACTGTAACAACATTAAAATAAATATTTTCTTATATAACCTATAAAAACTTCAACAAAACAAGCGGAAGAAAAAATTAGATACAATAGTGTGCCCAAGTGTTCCCTCAAGCAAGAGAACTCTAACCCAAGACAGTGGAAGACCATGAGACAGAGGCTATGGCACTACCCAAGACTAGAGAACAATGGTTTGATTTTGGAGTGTCCTTCTAGAGGGAGCTGCTTACCATAGCTAAAGAGCTGTATTTA
>NC_090763.1:36187112-36189612 GCF_036898095.1 Palaemon carinicauda
TTGACCAGCTAAGAATATTTGCGGGCATAGAATGGCCTAGTTAGACCATAGACGTCTGCAAGTACAGTCTGAGGCCTTTGTCTTGCAGTGGACTAGTTACGGCTGATGATGATGATGTACCGAACCTGTTTCATACATACTCTTACATTGTAATTCTTTTTTTTTATCTCTTCTTACTGATTGAAAAACCTGTTTAAGCTTGCCATCTTGTGTTTTAGTTTGTTTGAATTTTTTTTGATATTTTTCCTCTCAACTGTTTGTATATAAGCTTGTTATCTGTTGAATAAAGCTCACTTGCATTTACCTCGCCTTTACACACACACACACAAATTCCACACTTCCACGGCGCTGAAACGTCTGGCGCTGAAAAGCCATGGCTCTGAAATGGCTGGCGCTGAACTGGCGGCGCTGAATCGGCGGCGCTGAAATGTCCCTACCCCCTCTGTTAGTATCTAACTGCCACATTGCCACAATGATCAAAATTTTATCCTGATATAATTGCACAGTAATGTTACACTATGTCACTGTATATAACTATTCCAATACATCTAATTTTATGAAGCATAAAATCATTGACGCGTCTCTTGATAAATAGCAAAGCTTAAACAGTAGTGGTGCAGCAAGAGGATAAACCTCCCCCCCCCCCCCCCCCCCCCCCAACCGTCTCTCTCTTCCCCGCACACTTAGTGGGCAGTTATTTCGGTCACACGTTCACATAAGTAGGTCATAAATAAAGAAAACTTCCGCATTTGGTTTTCCAAGGCGGCACTTTCTGTGCCATTGTAATTGGTCCATTTTTCTCCGACTGGGGGATGTTATTGCTGATCCGTCGGGCACTCGAAGCCAAGAGTCAAAAAAGTTCTTTTTCTGAAACTTCATGAGATAGCGACTTGACCGGAGTGGGTGTGGGTGTTGTTGTTGTTGTTGTTGTTATTATTATATTATTATATCCTCTTCCTCCTCCTCCTCCTCCTCCTCCTCCTCCTTCTTATTATTATTATTACTATCATTATTATTATCAATTGTTAAGCTACAACCCTATATGGCAAACCAAGATGCTATAAGCCCAGGTGCTCCAACAGAGAAAATAACCCAGAGAGGAAAGGAAATGAAAAAAAAATATATTTTAAGAACAGTAACAACATTAAAATATATATCTCCTATATAAACTGTTCATCTAAGATTCGTTGGGATGGAATGAAGATTTTCCAATGGAGTCTTAATGAAACACTATAGATAGGTGTTCAAGATGCACTCAAAATGAT
Organism: Palaemon carinicauda; assembly: GCF_036898095.1. Lineage (NCBI taxonomy): Eukaryota > Metazoa > Arthropoda > Malacostraca > Decapoda > Palaemonidae > Palaemon > Palaemon carinicauda. The sequence goes on from NC_090763.1 coordinate 36,188,378, forward strand.
CGATAGTTTCTTGAAGTGTCTGCAACCTCACCAAATATTGTGGGGAGCTTGGACGATCCTACAAGTCTAAGAGTATCTGATGAGTCATCAGCAGCCAATGCCTGGCCCTCCCTGGTCCTAGCTTGATGACGAGGGAGAGTGGGTGCTGATCATATGTATATATAGTCAGTCTTTAGGACATTGTCACTGTCCCTTGCTTCTACCATTCATGAGTGACCTTTAAATCTTAAAGAAAGTTGGACTGGCCATGCATGAGTGACCTTTAAATCTTAAAGAGAGTTGGACTGACCATTCATGAGTGACCTTTAAATCTTAGAGTTGGACTGGCCATTCATGAGTGACCTTTAAATCTTAAAGAGAGTTGGACTGGCCATTCATGAGTGACCTTTAGATCTTAAAGAGAGGGACTGGCCATTCATGAATGACCTTTAAATCTTAAAGAGAGGGACTGGCCATTCATGAGTGACCTGTAAATCTTAGAGAGAGTTGGACTTGCCATTCATGAGTGACCTTTAAATCTTAAAGAGAATTGGACTGGCCATTCATGAGTGACCTTTAAATCTTAAAAAGAGTTGGACTGGCCATTCATGATTGACCTTTAGATCTTAAAGAGAGGGACTGGCCACTCATGAATGACCTTTAAATCTTAAAGAGAGGGACTGGCCATTCATGAGTGACCTGTATACCTTAGAGAGTTGGACTTGCCATTCATGAGTGACCTTTAAATCTTAAAGAGAATTGGACTGGCCATTCAAGAGTGACCTTTAAATCTTAAAGAGAGTTGAACTGGCCATTCATGAGTGACCTTTAGATCTTAAAGAGAGGGACTGGCCATTCATGAATGACCTTTAAATCTTAAAGAGAGGGACTGGCCATTCATGAGTGACCTGTATATCTTAGAGAGTTGGACTTGCCATTCATGAGTGACCTTTAAATCTTAAAGAGAGTTGGACTGGCCATTCATGAGTGACCTTTAGATCTTAAAGAGAGGGACTGGCCATTCATGAATGAACTTTAAATCTCTGAGAGAGTTGGACTGGCCATTCATGAGTGACCTTTAAATCTTGAAGAGAGTTCGACTGGCCATGCATGAGTGACCTTTAAAGCTTAAAGAGAGGTGAACTTGCCATTCATGAATGACCTTTAAATCTTGAAGAGAGTTGGACTGGCCATGCATGAGTGACCTTTAAAGAGAGTAGGACTGCCCATTCATGGGTGACCTTTAAATCTTAGAG
>NC_090763.1:36194612-36197112 GCF_036898095.1 Palaemon carinicauda
AATTCTAAGTACAAAATACCTGAATTCGACAGGTATAAGCACAGTAGAATTGTCATTGACTTTTATCTTCCTTCGTGGCCGAATGGGTTAGTCACTGTCTATATAAGCTTGCCGACCAGGGTTCGATTCCCGGCCGGAGCCAAGCTCTTGTCTTTGTGAGATTTCGCCTGGGGCTCTGATCCCGAGGTCGTTAAGAGAATCCAGACATTAATATATCAAAATATATATGGCTTATTTGAATATATATATATATATATATATATATATATATATATATATATATATATATATATATATATGCACATATATATACATATAAATATATATATATATATATATATATATATATATATATATATATATATATATATATATATATATATATATACATATATGTATACATACATACATACATATATATATATATATATATATATATATATATATATATATATATATATATAAATGTATATATATATGTATATATATATATATACTGTATATATACATATATATATATATATATATATATATATATATACACATATATAAATATAAACTTTGCCAATTATTGAAGGGACCTCCCCCCCCAAAAAAAAAATGCACACACGCGCACACACATTTGGCAGCAGAATTACCAACTAAAGCGAATACAGCAAATGTCACTTAGGATGGGAAGGAGTCCAAATGGGGAATAGCCTGGCCCCCCGAATGCAAGACCTCTTTAATAACGCCCAGCCAACGCGGAAATGGGACATAAACTTCCTTTGAGGACACAGAGGATGACTGACTCCGCGGCGGAGGCACACACATACATACCCACGCTTGCACAAAAGCAATTTTCTTTTAATTGAACCAACAGCGGCCCCAACCCACTCCCCTTCCCCCAGCCACCCCTTTTTTTTCTTTTTTCTTGGAATCACTTGTGCATTCTTGCGTCTTTGTTTTGAAACAATTACATTCTTTTCAATAGTGTTTTGTATCAATTACATTATTTTTAATACTTTGGTTTGAATAAATTAAATTTTTTCAATAGTGTTTTGTATCAATTACATTATTTTTAATACTATGTTTTGTATCAAATTACATTCTTTTCAAAACTGTGTTTTGTATTAATTATATTATTCTTATTATGTTTTATATCAATTACATTATTCTTAATACGATGTTATGTATCAATTACATTCCTTTAAATACTGTGTTTTGTAATAATTACATTATTTTTAATACTATGTTTTGTATCCATTACATTATTCTTAATGCTGTCTTTTGCATCAATTACATTCTTTTCAATACTGTTTTGTATCAATTACATTTTTTTTCTTTATTATGTTCTGTATCGATTACATTATTTTCAATACTGTCTTTTGTATCCATTACATTATTATCGATGATGTCTTTTGTATCAATTATATCATAATAATATGTTTTGTATCCATTACATAATTTTCCATACTAAGTTTTGTATCAAGTACGTTATTCTCAATACTATATTTAGTTTCCTTAATGCTATTCTTCATACCCTCGTTTTAGCAATTACATTATTCTCAAGTAATAATGTAATAGGTGCAAAGCATAGTATCAAGAATAACGTAATGAAAACAATAAATATTACTGATATATATATATACACATATATATATATATATATATATATATATATATATATATATATATATATATATATAAATGTTTAATGCATAACTGCAATATATCAACAAATATTTCAACTGTAATACAGCATACCGCAAGGCGTAAATATTTAGATAACACGACATCAATTAACATAACTAATATATTTTCATAAAATTAAATATTATTTTTCTTTATCTGTCACAAGACTTTAGCTTCCTGACTTCCTCTCCTCAAGTTCCATCTCTCCAAAATTTTCCTCATTTAGATTTTAGAATAAACAATTCTGAGACGTAAAGTTCCAATCGATGACACCGAAAAGGATTGATTGATTGATTTGGGGTTTTCTGGCACACCGAAAAAGGAAGAGACAACCAATCATGCACTGTAAAATACTACTTTGCACTAATCAAAATCCCCCCCCCCCACCAAATCCCCACCGTCTTACAGAAAAAAAGAAATATGATCCTCTCTTAGATACCTTAGACATCTTAATGCATGGGTTTCTAACCTTTTTGTTCTCCTGTTGTAGCTTAGCTAGTAGTAGTAGTAGTAGTAGTAGTAGTAGTAATAATAATAATAATAATAAAATAATAATAACAATAATAAAATAATAATAATAATAATAATAATAATAATAATAAAATTAATAAAAATAATAACAATAATAATAACCCGTGGGCATTTTTAGAGATCCTTTTGAACCTCCAAAATTCAGGATAAAAAAAAAAAGATATGATGAAATTGGTATTATGTAATTCATTATTCAATCTCCATGCAGATTACTTCATGTATTCCGCAGTACTTGTTATTCCGTCAGATTCAATGTACCCTCTGAGGAGTAAAAATATTCCACTGGGGGTACATG
>NC_090763.1:36209612-36219612 GCF_036898095.1 Palaemon carinicauda
TATATGTATATATATATATATATATATATATTATATATATATACATATATATATATATATATATATATATATATATATATATATATATATATATATATATATATATATATATATATAGCGTATTAAACTTCCCAAGTAACGAGAGCATATGTAAAACATGAAATTTTAGTAAGAAACGTCCTGTACGGTTGAGGAGTTTGAAGGCAGCCAGCCAGAAAATCTCGTTGAAGTGTGGAAGTAACGGCGGAGTTGAATCAGATTAAGTTACATCATTCCAGTGACGAAAATGAAGAAAATCTCCAGCGATACGTTTTAGACATTTCAGAACTTATTTCTCAAGAGTGATGTAATATTGAGTTTTTTATACTACTTAAAGAGTTACTTATATTACTTAGATACTTATAAGTGGTGTTGTTATTATAATTTTTATTATTAATTGCTAAGTCTACAACCCTAGTTGGAAAAGCAGGATGCTATAAGTCCGGGGGCCCCAACAGGGAAAATGGCCCACTGAGGAAAGGAAACAAAGAAAAATAAAATATTCTAAGAACAGTAACATTAAAATAGATATTTCCTATACAAACTATAAAACCTTTAACAAAACAAGAGGGAGAAAAATTAGATAGAATAGTGTGCCCGAGCGTACCCTCAAGCAAGAGAACTCTAACCCAAGACAGTGGAAAACCATGGTACAGAGGCTATGGCACTAACCAAGACTAGAGAACAATGGTTCGACTAATAGAGGGGAAATCTGATGCTGTTATTAATTATTATCTTTGTAAAAGCTGTTGTAACTTCTCTGGCGAAATCAATTTTTCATATACAGTTGGTCGTGGATTTCCTTGCACACCTTGCTCTGAGGAAATACACCCTTACTGCGCGCCGACTAACCAAACGTGTAATGTAGGTAAAAGGGGTTAGGAGAAGGGTCTACAGCAAGGAACTGCCTCTAAATTAGGTATGTCGGGGTGCAGTAACCCCCGAGCGAGGTGTGCCAGGAGGACCTGTGTCCAACTGTACATAGATAAGTTAAAGGAGGTGTGCCAGGTAGACCTGTGTCCAACTGTACATAGATAAGTTAAAGGAGGTGTGCCAGGTAGACCTGTGTCCAACTGTACATAGATAGTTAAAAGAACTTGAATAATTTATCATTTGGTATAAATTTGTTAAATAATCCAATCATAAAGATATTTCTTTCATTGATTTAAAAATAAGGATTTGATTTCAATTTCATATCTTGTGCTTTCAAAAACCTGAAATAAATAAATCATAATGATGATGATTATTATTGTAATTATTATTATTAAATGCTAAGGTACAACCCTAGTTGGAACAGCAGGATGCTATAAAGCCCAGGGGCACCAACAGGGAAAATAGCCCAGCGAGGAAAGGAAACAAGGAAAAAAATATTTTAAGAAGAGTAACAACATTAAAATAAATATTTCATATATAAACAATAAAAACTTCAACAATAGATTGAAAAGAGGAAAAAAGATAAATGTTTGTAAACCGTGAAAAGGAATTTAATTATTCAAATGAGTGACTTCTCAAGCAAAATATAATGAATATATTTAAATGAGATTAATGATTATTTGTCAAAAATATAAGAAATTATGTTTCCAAAGGGAAAGGAGTCTAGGATTCGAAAAGACAAAATAGAAACAAAAATAATAGAAATATGTTATTTGCTGATAATGGAATGATTATTATTATTATTATTATTATTATTATGTAGTTTAATAAGTACCCTTTTATTGTTATTAATCTGTAGTAGCAGTTTAAGAATTAATATCAGAAACATAAAAGTTGATATGGACTATTGAATAAATTAATTAAGTAAAAATCATCATCACCATCTACTACTACGCCTATTGGCGCAAAGGGCCTCGGTTAGATTTGGCCAGTGGTCTCTATCTAGAGCTACTAAAAAAAAAGTAAAAATATACGAAGTAATTATTATTATTATTATTATTATTATTATTATTATTATTATAAGCTCCGGGGCCGCAACAGGGATAATAGCCCAGAGAGGAAAGGAAGCAAGGAAAAATTAAATATTTCAAGAACAGTAACATTAAAATAAATATTCCTATACAAACTATATAAACATTAACAACACTTTAACAAAGCAAATGACGGATTGAAAGAGGCGAGCTTCTCTCTCTCTCTCTCTCTCTCTCTCTCTCTCTCTCTCTCTCTCTCTCTCTCTCTCTCTCTCTCTCTCTCTCTCGTTGATGGTAATCTTTCAGAAAGTTTGAGCGTTTCATAACTTTTCGTTGCGGAAAGTTAAATGCGATACAGAGATGAAAGTTTAAAAAGAGATTGTTGGTCGGTACAATATGTCTTGACCTTGATTTTTTCTTAGTAACTTTTCGATTTTCAGTTGTTTTTGATTTTGGGGTGGTGCGCCATCTTGAAAATTTTGGAGATACTACCGCTAGAGAGTTATGGGTTCTTTTGACTGGCCAGACAGTACTACATTGGAGCCTTCTCTCTGGTTACGGCTCATTTTCCCCTTTGCCGACACACACACACACTGAATAGTCTGGCCTATTCTTTCAATATGCTTCTCTGTCCTCATACACCTGACAACACAGATTACCAAACAATTCTTCTTCATTCAAGGGGTTACTGCACTGTAATAGTTCAGTGGCTACTTTCCTCTTGGTAAGGGTAGAAGAGACTCTTTAGCTATGGTAAGCAGCTCTTCTAGAAGGACACTCCAAAATCAAACCATTGTTCTCAAGTCTTGGGTAGTGCCATAGCCTCTGTACCATGTTCTTCCACTGTCTTGGGTTAGAGTTCTCTGGCTTGAGGGTACACTCGGGCACACTATTCTGTCTTATCTCTCCTCCTTTTGTTTTGTGAAAGTTTTTATAGTTTATATAGGAAATATTTATTTTAATGCTGTTACTCTTCTTAAAATATTTTATTTTTTATTGTTTTCTTCCCTGACTGGGCTATTTTCCCTGACGGGGCCCCTAGGCTTATAGCATCCTGCTTTTACAACTAGGGTTGTAGCTTAGCAAGTAATAATAATAATAATAATAATAATATTAGGAAGATGTACAGTTGGATACAGGATTCACTGTTACACTTAGCTCTGAGGACGTTTACCTAGACGTACCCTTACTACAAGGTGAGTTCCTGTGTTTAGCCCTGCCCACCATGTCTAAATTAAAACAGTTAAAAAAAAAACAGCCACAACACTAAAATAGATCGTTCATTACATCTCTTGTAGTTTATTCATTTCCTTAGTCCGTTTCCTCACCATGCTATATTTCCCTGTTGGATCCCTTGGGCTTATAGCATATTGCTTTTTACAACTTGGGCTGTAGCTTAGTTAGTAATAATAATAATAATAATAATAATAATAATAGCAACAATATATTGTTATATTTAATTGTTTTCGAATTTGGCAGCTTTTCAATTGAAATTATCTTTCTTGATTTAGTATTGTGTACTTTCTTCTTTTAATCTCAAGAGGTTATGAGAATATATTTTCTTCTTGCTTGAGGGTACACTATTCCATCTTATTTCTCTTCCTCTTGGCTATATATATATATATATATATATATATATATATATATATATATATATATATATATATGATAAATTTTGCACATTTTTACGTGTTTTTCATATTCAAATAAGCCATATATATTTTTGATACATTAATGTCTGGATTCTCTTAACGACCTCAGGATCAGAGCCCCAGGCGAAATCACACAAAGACAAGAGCTTGGCTCCGGCCGGGAATCGAACCCTGGTCGGCAAGCTTGTACAGACAGTGACTAACCCACTTGGCCAAGTGGGTTAGTCACTGTCTGTACAAGCTTGCCGACCAGGGTTCGATTCCCGGCTGGAGCCAAGCTCTTGTCTTTGTGTGATTTCGCCTGGGGCTCTGATCCTGAGGTCGTTAAGAGAATCCAGACATTAATGTATCAAAAATATATATGGCTTATTTGATATATATATATATATATATATAGCCATATATATATATATATAATATATATATATATATATGTGTGTGTGTGTGTGTGTGTGTGGTCTTATTTAAAAACGAAGGAAAAATAACATTTGGGTCTACACCTCCATAAGCATTAACATCCATGAAGAGTGTTTTAATTCCATAAGACTTAAATGCTAAACTAATTAGTTTAGCCTTAAAAAAAAAAAAGGAATGAGGAAGATCTAGTTTCTCAATACTCTACTTACTGTCTGTTATGGTCAGCTATATCAAAACGTAATTATATAAAATCCCCTTTAATGTTTTATCCCCCCATTAATTAATTTATCATAGAAATTAGCAAAATAGTGACATGTAATAAAATAATACCCAGCAAACAGACACACTCATATATATAAATATATATATATATATATATATATATATATATATATATATATATATATACACACACACACACGTGTGTGCGTGTGTGAAAGTACCCCGTTCCTACTCTTCCCGTAAGCTAACTTTTGTTTTGACGTCCCGATTGCATATCAATCTTTAGGGGTCCTGATGAAGGGCAACGAACTCTTTCCTCAGAGTATTCGTTTGACCTGTTCCTCTCCTCCTGCCGTTGCGCTTCTTGGTCGAATTTCTTTTGACGAACATCTTGAAGGCGTTTCATGACGATGTCACCCAATTGAATCATTGATCCCTTTGCAATTAAAATATCATTTTTATAACGACCGTAAGAGGTCTCGTGTCTCAAATTGCCTCTCTTGATGATGATGATTTAGATTGATCCGCCTATATACAAGGCGGACCACGGGCCCTTGCGTTGGCAGCCCGGAAGGAGAACGGAGCGTTGGTTGTATTCTTTTAAAGCTGTTACTTGTGTTGGATGACACGAACACTGACGACAGACAGATGATGATGAGGCTGACACAAAATGACGACCGAAGCTAGAGCCCCTAGTTCAAATCCGGGACGCCGTAAACCAAAAATCTCCGATCACAAACCAGTTCCTTCATCGGTCCTAGATAATTATTTTTCTTATAAGAGCGTGCTAACAGGAAGACGTCCAATTGGAGTGTCTCTCCTTAAAAGTCCTTCCTTTAAGAGGGAAAAAAAATTACTTCATGTTGAAGAATTTCAGCTTTCTCTGATCCTTCAATATTCTCTACTTCTGTGAAGTTTCCGCCTTATTCTGCACAATCTTTATTTTTGGATCTCCAATATTATGGACTTTACTTTCTCATTTCAAATCCACACAATCATAAAGTGATCCACAAATAATAACTAGTTTTCCTTTTCGGATTCTTTATTTCTTCCCTCCCGTTCTCCTTCCTGTCACCCTCTTCTTCCTGTATTTTCTGTCCGAATCCTTTCAAATAAATCCAGTATTAGTCTTGAAGATTCTTGTTTAGCTTTTCATAACTGCCTTCCTGATTCCACTTGTCGTTGATTCCTTTTTGACGATGCATTTCGGTTTTCTTCCAAAGTCGCAGATTCAATGTCTCTTAACTTTCACCAAAGCATTTTCTGCATCACCCAAATTTTGTTTAATTTTTAATGGCCTCAGAGGCCAGTCGGCGATAAAATCTTGCAAAATTGGGTTGATCAATAAAACGATTAAAACAATCTTTTTACCTTCTCTAACATTCCTGTTCAAGACGAATGACAATTTGACGCCGATTTGGGAATGCACCGGCATTCCATATTTCTTCTAACAGAGAGACTAAGAATGTTTTGGAGCTCTGACAGGAAAGCATTCAACTTTCCTATTGATGACGAAAGACAAATTTGAGTCGAACAACGAGTTGGGGGAATTTTGAAGAATATTTCGGATTTGGAACCTGTTATGGATTGCCAAAAGGAAGACGTCCAATTGGAGTGCCTCTCCTTAGAAGTCGTTCCTTTTTTAGAGAAAAAAAATACTTCAGATTGAAGAATTTTATATCTTTCTCTGGTCTTTCAATATTCTCTACTTCTGTGCAGTTTCCGCCTTATTCTGCACAATCTTTATTTCTGGATCTTCAACATTAGGGACTTTACTTCCTCCTTTCATATCCGCCCTATCGTAAACTGATCAACAAACAATAACTAGTTCTCCTTTTCGGATTCTTTATTTCTTCTCTCCCGTTCTCCTTCCTGTCTCCCTTTTCTTCCTGTATTTTCTGTCCGAATCCTTTCAAATAAATCAGTTATTAGTCTTCAAGATTCTTGTTTTGCTTTTCATGACTGCCTTCCTGATTCCACTTGTCGTTGATCCCTTTATGACGAGGTATTTGGTTTTCTTTCAAAGTCGCAAACTCAACAATTCTCTTAACTTTCACGAAAACATCTGCAAAATCCAAATCCTGTTTCCTTTTTAATAGCCTCATTGTGAGTCGGTGATAAAAGCTTGCAAATTGGGGTTGGTCAATAGAACAATCAAAACGATCTTTCTACCTTTTCTAACATTTCTGCTTGAGACGAATGACAATTTGAAGCCGATTTGGGAATGCACCGGTAATCCATATTTCTCCTAACAGAGAGACTAAGAATCTATAGAGCTCTGACAGGAAAGCATTCAACTTTCCTATTGATAACAAAAGACAAATTGGAGTCGAACAAGAAGTTGGGGGAGTTTTGAAGACTTTCGGATTTTGGAGCTTGTTAGGAATTTCCAAAAGGTCTTCATGTTTTTTTAAAAATAAGCTAGATACAGGAACTCTATATTGTTAGCTAGGAGGGGCTCCCCTCTTCTGACTGGCAGGGCGGGGCTCCCCCCTTCTGGCTGGCAGGGCGGGGCTCCCCCCCTTCCCGATGAAAGGGCGGGGCTCCCCCCTTCCCGCTGGCAGGGCGGGGCTCCCCCCTTCCCGCTGGCAGGGCGGGGTTTCCCCCTTCCCGCTGGCATGGCGGGGATCCCCCCTTCCCGCTGGTAGGGCGGGGCTTCCCCCTTCCCGCTGGCAGGGCGGGGCTCCCCCTTTCCCGCTGGCAGAGCGGGGCTCCCCCCTTCCCGCTGGCAGAGTGGGGCTCCCCCCTTCCCGCTGTCATTGCGGGGCTCCCCCCTTCCCGCTGTCATGGCGGGGCTCCCCCCCTTCCCGCTGACAGGGCAGGGCTCCCCCCTTCCCGCTGACAGGGCGCTCTTAAAGGTTTGTATGTCAGAATGTCTCGGATTCTTTCAATGTGATAAAATAATTAAAACCAGATTGAGTTGATAAAATACTTAAAACCAAATCTAGTTGATAAAGTACTTAAAACCTAATCAAATTGATGAAATACTTAAAACCAAATAAAGTTAATATATACTTAACCTCATATTTAACAAACACAAGTTCATGAATGTAAGAATAAAGTCGCAAAGAAACCAAAGCCACTTAATTAACGTACGTAAATGAGACTAAAATTATCTTTACAGCAAAAAGAAAATTTCATCTTTTTGAATTATGGAAATGGTATGCAAAGCTTCTGTTAAGAATGTCAAATTTTCAAATGGAAATATAAAAAGATAGTGACGACTGGCGAAATCTAACCGAGGCCCTTTGCGTCAATAGGCGTAGGAGTAGATGATGATGATGATGATGATGAATATATTAACATGAAAAGACAATCTGAGAGAGAGAGAGAGAGAGAGAGAGAGAGAGAGAGAGAGAGAGAGAGAGAGAGAGAGAGAGAGAGAGTCACATTTTATGATCTTCGCAAGTGTTTAGAGTTATGATATAATAGATAATTACTGATATTTTATATCATATACAGATCTGATCTTCCTCTGAGTATACCAAAATCATATTATCAAAAAAATTAATTCTCAATAGACGAAATGATATTCATGGTTATAGACACAATTGTTTCCAACAAGAGATAAGATAAAGTTTTTATTAACGGACTCAAAAAGTAATCCTTTTCTGAAGATAAAATAAAGGTGGCTATATCAAAAAAAGTTTCTTCAACAAATAAAGATTTCTATACAAAAAAAATTTCTCCAACATCTAAAGACTTCTATATAGAAACGTTACTCCAACAATTAGACAAATAAGAACACGTTCTTCCAACAAATAAAGACTTCTATACAAAAACGTTTCTCCAACAAATAAAGACTTCTATGCCAAAGAACAGGTTTCCCTAACAAATAAAGACTTCTATGCAAAAACGTTTCTCCAACAAATAAAGACTTCTATGCAAAAATGGAATCTCCAACAAATAAAGACTTCTATACAAAAAAGGGTTTCTTCAACAACTATGCAAAAAAGGGTTTCTCCTACAAATAAAGAGTTCTATACAAAAACTTTTCTCCACCATATAAAGACTTCTATGAAAAAAGGGTTTCTCCTACAAATAAAGAGTTCTATACAAAAACTTTTCTCCACCATATAAAGACTTCTATGAAAAAAGGGTTTCTCCTACAAATAAAGTTATACAAAAACGTTTCTCCAACAAATAAAGACTTCTATGCCAAAAAAAAAGGTTTCTCTAACAAATAAAGACTTCTAAGCAAAAAAGGGTTTCTGCAACAAAGAAAGACTGCTATGCAAAAAAAAAAAAACCTTTCTCCACAAATAAAGACTTCTATGCAAAAACGTTTCTCCAACAAATAAAGACTTCTATGCAAAAAATAGTTTCTCCAACAAATAAATAATTCTATACAAAAACGTTTCTCCAACAAATAAAGACGTCTATGCCAGAAAAAAAAAAAAAGTTTCTCCAAGACCCTAAATTGTTAAAGCTCTACCAAGAATCATAAGCTATCATGCAGATCTACAAGGTATACATGCTTTAATATCCTTATTTGGAGAAGGCAGTTTATAAATTGAGCATCGCACACAGAAAAGTAGAATTCTAAACTCTAGCTTTTGTGAGTCTTAAAGAGTTGATCCGTTGATTTATTGATAATACTGGAATCTTTTCGAGAGCAAACGTTCAAGAGCACTTCTCTGGTACACAGGAGATGTTAAAAAAATGTTTGCCTTCTTTATAAGAGGCTTCATGAAATTATAATGTCTGCTCGAGTCGTTGGAGAGAGAGAGAGAGAGAGAGAGGAGAGAGAGAGAGAGAGAGAGAGAGAGAGAGAGAGAGAGAGAGAGAGAGAGAGAGGGGGGGATACCCAAGGATGAAGATGAGGGAAAAAAACGTATAATTGTAACTAAGGGGAAGACAAGGGGAGGGAGAGAGAGAGAGAGAGAGAGAGAGAGAGAGAGAGAGAGAGAGGATGCCCAATGAGGAAAATACGTATAATTGTAACGAAAGAGAGAGAGAGAGAGAGAGAGAGAGAGAGAGAGAGACTCTGAGAGGATACCCAAGGATGAAGATGAGGGAAAAGCGTATAATTGTAACGAAGAGGAAGACAAGAAGAGAGAGAGAGAGAGAGAGAGAGAGAGAGAGAGAGAGAGAGAGAGAGGATTATGCATAACAGCGCTATTTATAGCCTTCATTTCAGACACATAATCGCTAAAGCATGTTTGTTTTAATGGAGGAATAATGTGAATAATGTTTCACGGCGTTGTGTTTCAAAACACCTGCAGGCGACGCGTGCAAGCTCTTCGGAATTTCAGATTGAGTTTCATGGGAACAAAGTGGGCGTAAGTGCCTTGGAAGAGGCGAGTCTTAAAAATGTACATTTACGTTAAAAGAAAAAGCTTGAGCAAAAGGCAAAGTAACGTACTGTAAAGGTTTAAACCCCACTCATGAATGGCAGAGGCCAGGGACAGTGGCAATGCCCTAGAGACTGACCACATATACATATGATCAGCGCCCAAGCCCCTCTCCACCTAAGCTAAGACCAATGAGGGCCAGACAATGGCTGCTGATGACTCAGAAGGTAGACCTATAGGCTCCACAAAACCCCCGAGCCCAAACCCCTCTCCACCCTAGCTAGGACCAGTGAGGGCCAGACAATGGCTGCTGATAACTCAGCAGGTAGACCTATAGGCTCCACAAAACCCCCAATCCTTAGCACACAAGGATGGTGAGGTTGCAGACACTAAAGGAACAAAGTGAGCTTAAGAGCCTTGCAAGAGGGAGTCTTAAAAAGGGTTCTAAAATCATTCGAAAGTTTTATTCAAA
>NC_090763.1:36229924-36237424 GCF_036898095.1 Palaemon carinicauda
AAAATCCAGTTAAATGGGATGATAAAAATCCAGATATACAAGATATTAAAAATCCTGTTAAATGGGATGATAAAAATCCAGATAAACAAGATATTAAAAATCCGGTTAAATGGGATAATAAAAATCAGGATATACAAGATAGTAAAAATCTTTCTATATAAGATATTAGAAATCCAGTTAAATGGGATGATAAAAATCCAAATATACAAGATATTAAAAATCCGGTTAAATGGGATGATAAAAATCCGGATATACAAGATAGTAAAATCTTTCTATACAAGATATTAAAAAACCAGTTAAATGGGATGATAAAAATCCGGATATACAAGATAGTAAAAATTTGGCTATACAAGATATTAAATATCCGGTTAAATGGGGTGATAAAAATCCAGATATACAAGATATTAAAAATCCAGTTAAATGGGATGATAAAAAATTCGGATATACAAGAAAGTAAAAATCTGGCTATACAAGATATTTAAAAATTCAGTTAAATGGGATAATAAAAATCCGGATATACAAGATAGTAAAAATCTTTCTATATAAGATATTAAAAATCCAGTTAAATGGGATGATAAAAATCCAGATATACAAGATATTAAAAATCCTGTTAAATGGGATGATAAAAATCCAGATAAACAAGATATTAAAAATCCGGTTAAATGGGATAATAAAAATCAGGATATACAAGATAGTAAAAATCTTTCTATATAATATATTAAAAAATCCAGTTAAATGGGATGATAAAAATCCAAATATACAAGATATTAAAAATCCGGTTAAATGGGATGATAAAAATCCGGATATACAAGATAGTAAAAATCTTTCTATACAAGATATTAAAAAACCAGTTAAATGGGATGATAAAAATCCGGATATACAAGATAGTAAAAAATTTGGCTATACAAGATATTAAATATCCGGTTAAATGGGGTGATAAAAATCCAGATATACAAGATATTAAAAATCCAGTTAAATGGGATGATAAAAATCCGGATATACAAGATATTAAAAATCCGGTTAAATGGGATTGATAAAAATCCGGATATACAAGAAAATAAAAATCTGGCTATACAAGATATTAAAAATTCGGTTAAATGGGATAATAAAAATCCGGATATACAAGATAGTAAAAATCTTTCTATATAAGATATCAAAAATCCAGTTAAATGGGATGATAAAAATCCAGATATACAAGATATTAAAAATCCTGTTAAATGGGATGATAAAAATCCAGATATACAAGATAGTAAAAATCTTTCTATATAAGATATTAAAAATCCAGTTAAATGGGATGATAAAAATCCAAATATACAAGATATTAAAATCCGGTTAAATGGGATGATAAAAATCCGGATATACAAGATAGTAAAAATATGGCTATACAAGATATTAAAAATTCAGTTAAATGGGATAATAAAAATCCGGATATACAAGATAGTAAAAATCTTTCTATATAAGATATTAAAAATCCAGTTAAATGGGATGATAAAAATCCAGATATACAAGATATTAAAAATCCTGTTAAATGGGATAATAAAAATCCAGATAAACAAGATATTAAAAATTCGGTTAATGGGATAATAAAAATCCGGATATACAAGATAGTAAAAATCTTTCTATATAAGATATTAAAAATCCAGTTAAATGGGATGATAAAAATCCAAATATACAAGATATTAAAAATCCGGTTAAATGGGATGATAAAAATCCGGATTATACAAGATAGTAAAAATCTTTCTATACAAGATATTAAAAAACCAGTTAAATGGGATGATAAAAATCCGGATATACAAGATAGTAAAAATTTGGCTATACAAGATATTAAATATCCGGTTAAATGGGATGATAAAAATCCAGATATACAAGATATTAAAAATCCGGTTAAATGGGATGATAAAATCCGGATATACAAGATAGTAAAAATCTTTCTATACAAGATATTAAAAAACCAGTTAAATGGGATGATAAAAATCCGGATATACAAGATAGTAAAAATTGGGCTATACAAGATATTAAAAATCCGGTTAAATGGGATGATAAAAATCCGGATATACAAGATAGTAAAAATCTGGCTATAGAAGATATTAAATATCCGGTTAAATGGGATGATAAAAATCCAGATATACAAGATATTAAAAAATCCGGTTAGGTTAAATGGTATGATAAAAATCCGGATATACAAGATAGTAAAAAATCCGGAAATACAAGATAAAAAAATCCGGATATACAGGATAATAAATATCCGTATATAACATGGAATAGTAAAAATCCATAATATACAGGGTAGTAAATATCCGGATATACAAGATAGTGAAAACCCGGATATACTGGACAGTTAAAAATCCAATTATCCGGGATAGTAAAAAAATCCGGATAAAAGAATAACAACAATCCACGATCTATTAAGGATATGGATATCTTTACTGCACAATATAAATACAGACACACGCATATATACATACACACACATATATATATATACACACATACATATATACATATATATGTATATATAATACACCGTTTATACTTCCATATTATTATCCTATTTTCAAAAATAATGGCATTCATTCTCATTATCACTCACAAGAAAGTTTGACATATTTGATGCCTCTTATACCTTTCAGAATAACTGTATAAAGTGACGAGAGAGAGAGAGAGAGAGAGAGAGAGAGAGAGAGAGAGGATGAGAGAGAGAGAGAGAGAGAGGAGAGAGAGGGGGGTAATTGGGTTCTCTAAATGGAAAATATACGAAATCTATATCATGTTTTGTATGTACTTTCTCCGTAGAGCTTACAACCAATACATCTCGGTAGTAATTATAAGGTAAGGCGCAAATATTATTACAATCCTCACAACAACAAGAGCAACAACAACAACAACAAAAACAATTCTCTATATTTGATAAATCTTGTTCTCCAGGTAAGCCTGATCCCCTTACTAGAAGTTTTATTCCATCTGTGACCAAGTTGTGGAATGATCTTCCTAATCGGGTAGTTGAATCAGTAGTACTTCAAAAGTTCAAAGTTGAAGCATATGTTTTTATGTTGAACAGACTGGCATAAGTCTATTTATAGTTTATATATGACATATCTGGTTTGACGTTGTTACTGTTTTTAGAATGATTTACTGTTAATCTTTTCTCATCATTTATTTATTTCCTTATTTTTTTTCCCCACTAGGCTATTTTTCCCTGTTGGAGCCATTGGGCTTATAGCATCTTGCTTTTCCAACTAGGATTGGAGCTTGGCTAATAATAATAATAATAATAATAATAATAATAATAATAATAATTATTATTATAATGATAATAATAATAATAATAGTAATAATAATAATAGTAATAATAACAACAACAACAACAACAACAACAATAATAATAATAATAATAATAATAAAAGTGGATCATAGTAAATGCTGCAGATATATCGAATACAAATATAATTTTAGAATTGGAGAGACACTGATTTATCTGAGTTACCGAAAATACAACAGTAAAAAAATTCCTCTTTCTCTGTCTCTGTCAACAGCAATGCAAATAAACATCCATTCCTGCCAAATATCCTAACTGGGATAATACCATTCACAGTGTTCTATCAATATCCATCACCCCAAAAATCCCTTCTGGCGTAAACTCTGATTTCAATTCATTCGTATACTTCTCAATGCTTCTTCATCCATCAACTTCCCCTTCGCTTATCCCAAAATTTTCATTTTTGGATAGAAAGCCTCTTGCAATTTGACCGAGTGAATTTCCATTCAATAAATCTCTGCTTTGGACACGAAAAATCTCTCCGCATGTGTTTGTGTCTGATTGAATTCGTGAGTTTTCAAACAGTCTTTACTTCTGTATGAAACTGGAAGGAGTCAAAGTTCTTCCCACGAAAGCAAGGCCTAAATAATTTCTCGGAATCTGTAAGTGATACAGTGGAGATTGATATACAGAAGAGGCAATGAGTGTGGAGAGAGAAAAATAAGGAAATAAAGTAAACTGGAATTAAATTCTTCCCTATATAATAAAGAGCAAGTGTGTGTATATATATATATATATATATATATATATATATATATATATATATTCATATATACACACCTGTATATATAGATAATATATAATATATATATATAATATATTTATACTTTTATGTATATATATATATATATATATATATATATACATACATACATAAATATATATCCTATCTCGCTGAGAAGGGAGAGGGAATATTTATACCCTGGTGAGATGGGATACTCCGAGAGGTACACTCGGATATCAAACTCTCCAACAAATTGCCGAACCAGCGGGTTGTAGTTAGGAAAAGGGGAGGGGTGGGAAGGGCTGAATCTATGCGTGTGGGTGCATATCTATTTAAATATTCATACGCCACTTTTGAAGGCTTGGGTACACTATTATAAGTATAATTAACCAAGAAACATTGCCAGCTACAGTAAGACAGCACGAATATGAAATTGAGAATAAAACAACTAATAATAGTAAGGAACTCGCATGCAAACATTAAATCAAGCACTTACTACTGAATAATAAATAGTCCGTTATCATAACACAGTTTAGAGAATTCAGGTCACCTGAAACCATATCATCAATATGAAGACATTTATATATATGACAAAGCCTCAGATATAATCAAGAAAAATAGCTATTTAAAATAAGTAACTTCTCCGACATTAGATAAAATTAACAAAATTACGTAGTAAAGATAAGTGACTTAGTTGGCATCAAATGTAATGAACAGTAAGAGATTATGTACATTTATAGCTCCCCAGGCGTCAGGTATAATTAACAAAAAGAAATTATATAGCCTTGCAGTTTCTCGACGTCAAATATAATTAACATAATGAATTTTTCTTTATTACTTGCTAAGCCTCGTCCCTAATTGGAAAAGCAGGTTGCTATAAGCCTAAGGGTCCCAACAGAGAAAAATAGTCCAGCGAGGAAAGGAAATCAGGAATAAGATACAAAGTGTGTCTGAGTCATATCTGAACCGTGGTCTGAACATACCCTCAAGCAAGAGAACTCTACCCAGACAGTGGAAGACCATGGTACATAGGCTATGGCACTACCCAAGACTAGAGGACAAGGGTTCGATTTTTGAGTGTCTTTATCTTAGAAGAGCTGCTTACCATAGCTAACGGGTCTCTTCTACCCTTACTAAGAGCAAAATAGCCACTGAACAATTACAATGCAGTAGTTAACGCCCTGAGCGAAGCAGAGTTGTTTGATAATCTCAGTATTGTCAGGTGTATGAGGACAGAGGAGAATGTGGTAAGAATAGGCCAGACTATTCAGAGTATGTATAGGCAAAGGAGAAATGAACCGTAACAACAGACAGGGATCCAATGTAGTACTGTCTGGCCAGTCAAAGGACCCAATAACCCTCTGGCCGTAGTATCTCAACGGGTGGCTGGTGACTTGGCAAACCTACTAGCTTTTTTTCGCCATTCAATCTAACAAGTGCCAGATACATTCAATATAGCATTGACTTTCTATGCAACTATACAGAAGGCAGTTATGATTAAAAAAATTATATCACATCACCATGTAGTTTCTCGTTGTCAGATATAATTACCATAATGGCATTGTTTCGCCTTGTGGCCTTTCATGCGCCAAATGTAATCAACCTAATTATATTTCATTGACATGTAACCTCTCAGACGGCTACGGGCTGCAATGTTGCAAGAGCCCATGTTTGGCTGCAAAGGCCAGACAATCTAAAATCAAGCAAGCAATCTCTCAGGCGTCAGATATAATCAACATAATAGAATTAATTAGTCTTGTAACCTTCCGTTGGTCAAATATAACCAGCCTAATGAAATTACATCGACATGAAAACTCTCAGGCGTCAAATATAATCAACATAATGATATCATATCGCCTGTAACCTCTAAGGCGTCAGATATAATCAGCATAATGACATTATATCGGCCTGTAACCTCTCAGGCGTCAGATATAATCAACATAGTGACATTATTTCGGCCAGTAAACTCTCAAGCGTCAGATATAATCAACTTAATGACATTATATCGGCCTGTAACCTCTCAGGCGTCAGATATAATCAACATAATGACATTATTTCGGCCTGTAAACTCTCAAGCGTCAGATATAATCAACATAATGAGATTATATCGGCCTGTAAACCTCTCAGGCGTCAGATATAATCAACATAATGAGATTATATCGGCCTGTAACCTCTCAGGCGTCAGATATAATCAACATAATATTATATCTCCCTGTAACCTCTCAGGCGTCAGCTATAATCAACATAATGACATTATATCTCCCTGTAACCTCTCAGGCGTCAGCTTTAATCAACATAATGATATCATATCGTTTGTAATCTCCCAGGCGTAAGATATAATCAACATAATGACATTATATCTCCCTGTAACCCATCAGGCGTCAGATATAATGAACATAATGACATTAAATCTCCCAGTAACCTCTCAGGCGTCAGATATAATCAACATAATGAGATTATATGACCATATAACCTCCCAGGCGTTGGAAATCATCAACATAATGACATTATATGCCCATGTAATCCCTCAGGCGTCAGATATAATCAACATGATGAGATTATATGCCCATGTAACCCCTCAGGCGTCAGATATAATCAACATAATGAGATTATATGCCCATGTAACCTCTCAGTCATCAGATATAATCAACATAATGACTTTATATCACTCTGTAACCTCTCAGGTGTCAGATATAATCAACATAATGAGATTATATGCCCACGTAATCTCTCAGGCGTCAGACATAATCAACATAACTAGATTATATGCCAATGTAACCTCTCAGGCGCCGGAAATAATCAACATGATGACTTTATATCGCCCTGTAGCCTCTTAGGCATCAGATATAATCAACATGATGAGATTATATGCCCATGTAACCTCTCAGGTATCAGATATAATCAACATAATGAGATTATATGCCCACGTAATCTCTCAGGCGTCCGATATAATCAACATGATGAGATTATAAGCCCATGTACCCTCTCAGGCATCAGATATAATCAACATAATGAGATTATATGCCCATGTAACCTGTCAGGCATCACATATAATCAACATAATGAGATTATATGCCCATGTAACCTGTCAGGCATCAGATATAATCAACATAATGCCATTATATGCCCATGTAACCTCTCAGGCGTCAGCTATAATCAACATAATGAGATTATAAGCCCATGTAACCTCTCAGGCGTCAGATATAATCAACATAATGCCATTATATGCCCATGTAACCTCTCAGGCGTCAGATATAATCAACATAATGAGATTATATGCCCATGCAACCTCTCAGGCGTCAGATATAATCAACATAATGAGATTATATGCCCATGCAACCTCTCAGGCGTCAGATATAATCAGCATAATGCCATTATATGCCCATGCAACCTCTCAGGCGTCAGATATAATCAACATAATGAGATTATATGCCCATGTAACCTCTCAGGCGTCAGATAT
>NC_090763.1:36242424-36261795 GCF_036898095.1 Palaemon carinicauda
ACAGAAAGATCAATGGGGGCGCTTTGCCCCATTATGCTCATCTGCTATACACTGCAGAGTAGTCCTAACGGTGCGTACCGCCCTCTGATTGGCCGGCCGTAGACCGCATAAGCCCCGCCCACTTTCACTCCCGGTGATATATTGTTACGACTCGTGAGGCCCGTGGCTTAAGCCTCTTGTCTTGCTAAATCATACGTAAGGCAATTGCCGCGCATGTAAATTCATGCATATCTTATCATGTATATTTCATTGCGTATAGTTTGTTTATTTAATATTGAAAATGATGGTTATATCAAAATGGAAAAAAAAGGCAGTTAATTCTAATAGCCAGGCCTTCTCCATAATGAGGCTCAATACTACACAGTATTCTAGAAGTTTTATTCCAGCTGTTAGCAAGTTGTGGAATGATCTTCCTAATCGGGTAGTTAAATCAGTAGAACTTCAAAAGTTCAAAGTTGCAGCAAATGTTTTTATGTTGAACAGGCTGACATAAGTCTTTTCTTAGTTTATATATGACATGTCTGTTTTGACTTTGTTACTGTTTTTAGAATGATTTATTGTTAATTTGTTCTCATCATTTATTTATTTCCTTATTTCCTTTCCTCACTGAGCTATTTTTCCCTGTTGGAGCCCTTGGGCTTATAAAATATTGCTTTTCCAACAATGGTTGTAGCTTCGCCAGTAATAATAATAACAATAATAATAATAATAATAATAATAATTATAATAATGATATAGAGAACAATGGCAGGGCATTGACAGACTCCATGACCTTTGTTGTGAATATGGTCTGTAAAATGTTATCCATTAAACAAAGGAAAGTCATATGTGGGAATAATTTCATAAGAATCATTGATAGGGATGATAAATTACCAAAAATCAATTTATATCAATGAATTGGAATACGAGTAATCTAGATTCTAACTAAAACTATAATAATTGAAAATTATTAATCTCAAAGAAAGAAGTGACTAAACTGGATGACACTCATATTAAGTCACTCGTGAATACAAAAATATTTCTGAAATAATACGTTTAAAGAATAATTATTCGGAGAAGAATCATTATGATGTTGAAAGATTGAATACGAAGCACATCAAATTATGGCAATTGAATAAGTAAATAAGTACCAAACAGTCATGATCATCATATCCTCCTACGCATATTGACGCAAAGGGCCTTGGTTAGATTTCGTCCGTCGTCTCTATCTTGAGCTTTTAAATCAATGCTTTCAGCCATGTAGGCCTGGGTCTTCCATTTTAATTTCGTCCGTCGTCTCTATCTTGAGCTTTTAAATCAATGCTCTCAGCCATGTAGGACTGGGTCTTCCATTTTAATTTCGCCAGTCGTCTCTATCTTGAGATTTTAAATCAATGCTCTCAGCCATATAGGCCTGGGTCTTCCATTTTAATTTCGCCAGTCGTCTCTATCTTGAGCTTTTAAATCAATGCTCTCAGCCATGTATGCCTGGGTCTTCCATTTTAATTTCGTCAGTCGTCTCTATCTTGAGCTTTTAAATCAATGCTGCTCCACTCATCATCTCATACTTCACGTCCTCAGCTATATAGGCCTGGGTCTTCCAAATCCTCTAGTGCCTTGTGGAGCCCAGCTGAAAGTTTGTTAAACTAATCTCTCTTGGGGAGTGCGAAGAACATGCCTAAACCATCTCCATCTATCTTTCAACATGATCTCATCTACATATGGCACTCGAGTAATTTCTCTTTTAGTTTTATTTCTAATTCTGTCCTGCCATTTTACTCCCAATATTCTTCAGTGTAGGAATATAATTTTTTCCACTTTAGGACAAAAACTTCATTATCAACAATTCATAACAAATTAACATAACAAAAATAACCAAACGAAAAAACTGACACGTGCATATCATCACAAACCGACACCAAAAATAAAATATATATAAAAAGGGAAAACTTTAAAATTAGCTACTCTGAACATTGAAATATAGGTAAAGTAAAATAAAAACTTCCAAAGAAGCAACCTCAGAAAAAAAAACGACACAAAACTAAAAATAAAGAGAAAGAAATTGAAAAAGTTGACATAAAAAACAAAGAACAGGTTCAACGTGTTCCGCACCGTAGAATGTGACCTTGACCTTTTGACCCAATCACTCCCAAAATCTAAACAAATTGGCCTTAGATCATGGCCAATCATCTCACCAAATTTCATGAGATTCGGTCACATAGTTTTTGAGATTTATGACTTTATTTATTTTATTTTTACCTTTTCGTGACCTTGGCCTTGACTTTTAACCCAATCACTCCCAAAATCTAATCAAATTGTCCTTAGATCATGGCCAAAGATCCTACCAAATTTCATGCAATTCGGTCAAATAGCTTTTGAGTTAAGCGAATCACAAGCACACAGACAGACATAAAAACATACGCCTATCAAAACCTAACGTTCGCCGAAACGTGTTAGGTACCGGAAAGTGTGGCACTGAGTGGGCCCCGCTTTCTCTCTTTCCGTTAAAGGCAATGTTGTTCGCGAAATGACATCGAACACTGAGAGATTACCCGACATTTGCATCGCTTTGTTACCATGATGCTTAAAGGGAATGTGATACGCAGTACTTGTGTGCAAATTCAAATTGTCTTCTATACTTATCTTTTATTATTGAGGCAATAGAAAGTTTAGCTACAGACGAAAGGTTAAATTTGTCATATGGGTATAATGAGTGCTGCTTTAAGGTAGTTCTATTCTCTCTCTCTCTCTCTCTCTCTCTCTCTCTCTCTCTCTCTCTCTCTCTCTCTCTCTCTCTCTCTCTAACATAAATGATACACATTGCTTGACCTAATTTTGTTTACAGACAGCCTGACGCAATTGGCTAGACACGTAGCCCGTATGTTAACCTAGCTAAAAGCTATCAACAAATGTACAGAGTATTTCAAATGAAAATTCTGAAGAAAACTTTCATATATATATATACATATATATATATATATAATTATATATATATATATATATATATATATATATATGTGTGTATATATATGTATGTATATATATATATATATATATATATATATATATATATATATATATATATATTATTTAGACGTAGTATTAAAGTATTTAGACGTAGTATTCAAGTATTTAGACGTAGTATTTTAGTATTTAGACGTGGTATTAATAGTATAAATACGTAGTATTTTTAGTATTTAAAGGTAGTAATTTAGTATTTAAACGTAGTATTTTAGTATTTAGACGTGGTATATATATATATATATATATATATATATATATATATATATATATGAATATATATGTATATATATATACATACATATATATTCATATATATATATATATATATATATATATTTATATATATATATATATATTAGTATTTAGACGTAGTATTTAAGTATTATGACGTGGTATAGTACAAAGACGTAGTATTTTAGTATATAGACGTAGTATTTTCATATTTAAACGTAATATTTTAGTATTTAAACGTAGTGTTTTAGTATTTAAACGTAGTATTTTAGTATTTAGACGTAGTATTTTAGTATTTAAACGTAGTATTTTGGTATTCAGACGTGGTATTTTAGTATAAACTAAGTTCAACCCTTGAAAGCATGTAACGTGTGGGCCTAAAAGGAACCAGTCTATTAATTTTAGTAGTTATTTATGTCTTTGCCAGCAATTAATTTAGTGCTTATGAAGTAGGAGTGGACGTTGGTGTTAAGCGGAACTAGCCGCTTGCTTTCAACGTAATTTATGATTGCATAATTCATTTCACTGAAAAGATTAGAGAGAGAGAGAGAGAGAGAGAGAGAGAGAGAGAGAGAGAGAGAGAGAGAGAGAGAGAGAGAGAGAGAGAGAGATACTCATATATATTACATATCTCATTCTCAGTGGGGGATAATCAACATGGTGAAAGAGTTTGCGTATCGCCATAATCAGCAAAGCTGTACTAGTCAGGGCCACCAATATTAAGTTGCTTTGCTGTGAGCGATCAGACTAAAGTCTCCCACCATCACCAATACGCAGTGGTCAGCGTGGTGATGGAAACTGGCCAAACCCCAGACATGAATTTGGATATGTCTAAGGCTTGGTCTTGCAATGGACTATAAACAGCTGCATTTGTTGCTGTTGCAGTTCTTGTATTAACATATAGAAATAGACACTTCTTCTTTATCATATAGGGGAGATGATAAATGTGTTTTCATGCAAAAAAAAAAAAAAAAAAAAAAAAAAAAAAAAACTTGAGAATATATTCCGATATTGAATGAAGGTTCATGACATGGCCTCTGTACCATGATGTTCCACTGTCTTGGGTTAGAGTTCGCTTGCTTCAGGGTGCACTCGGCCACACTGTTCTATCTAATTTCTCTTCTTCTTGTTTTGTCAAAGTTTTTATAGTTTATATAAGAAATATTTATTTTAATGTTGTTACTGTTCTTGAAACATTTTATGTTTCCTTGATTTCTTTCCTCACTGGACTATTTTCCCTGTTGGGGGCCCTGGGCTAGCATTCTGCTTTTCCAACTATAGTTGTAGCGTAGCAAGTAATAATACTACTACTAGTAGTAGTACTACTACTACTACTACTACTACTACTACTACTACTACTAATAATAATAATAATAATAATAATAACAACAATAATAATAATATCAATAACATTTGCCCTAAATTCAGACTGAACCCAGACGAAAAGGTTATCTAGCGTGACTTACAATACTGGTACCAGCATTACCTCTCTATACACACTCATTCATGTATATATTCAAACGTGTAGCCATCCCGGTAGAGTTATGAATAAGCAGATGAGGGTTACATTTACAATGACACATACGGGAACCCCGATCTCACCGTTGCATTAATCAGAGTCCTGTTATTCTCTACTGCGGCTGCCATTATGCGTCCTACAGATGTCGAGTAGGAGTTTATTGGGTTTGGATAATCCGGTGCAAGGGCCGGGAAGGCTGTTCGACTTCAGTGTGCGTCTGTATATGTGTCAGTCTGGTCTTTTTTGGAAAATAAAATAATATCTATGACTTAGAATGGCTGTCCTTTTTTTTTTTGTCTCTGCGTAATCATGATGGCTAGGTAAGACTGTGAATAGGTAAATCATATATATATATATATATATATATGCTGAATATATATACATATATATATGTGTATATATATACATACATACATACATAATTGGTTACATACAAACATATATATATATATATATATATAATTAATGTTCTCTTCTGAGTGGGAGTACCTCAACGTGGTGAACGGGTTTGAGCATCGCTACAACCAGGAAAGCTATACTATAGTCCATTTCTTTTAGCGAGGCAGATTTGCACCGACTCGCAGCGGTGCCCTTTTAGCTCGGATGAGTTTCCTGATCGCTGATTGGTTAGAATTATATTTTCCAACCAATCAGGGATCAGTAAACTTTTCCGAGTTAAAAGGGCACCCCTATGAGTCGGTGCAAATCTGCCTCGCTAAAAGAAATTGACTATAGAAAGGGTCACCCATACTAGGTTGGTTTACTGTGAGCGATTAATCAAATGTCTTCCACCATCACAAATCTACAGTGGCCACCATGGTGATGAAAGGGCCAAATCCCAGACATGAATAAGGACATGTCTGAGACCTTTGTCCTGCAGTGGACTAGAAACAGGTGCTATGTAAAGAGCTGGAAATGATTACATTTTGGAAGGTCAAAGGTCAAGGTCAGGGACGAGCAAAAAGTCCATATCATGTAATCAGCCATAATTCTGGGCCTCCGTGTCACAGATACTTTAAATTTGGTTTATATTTGAGTGTATGAAAATTCTCTCTCTCTCTCTCTCTCTCTCTCTCTCTCTCTCTCTCTCGATTTGGCAAACAAAAAATTAGAAATAAAACAAAAATTAATCCTTCACAACAATTTTCATAGATATATTTTGACTCAATTTAAAAAATAAATCTATATTTTAGCTAATTAATCTCATGATACATTTTTTCCTTTATTTCCACATGGTTGTTCTTGTGTTTTTCTCCTGCATTTCTTTTTTACATGCAAGGCTTTCTGAAAAACACAGCTACACAATAACCTATTGGGAAGTTTCTACTTTACCTTAATATCAGAAAAGTATACAGGTTGCAGGTTGAATTTGTAACCACTAAACTTTACGCCACAGGAACATAATTACTTCACACCATTAAGGTCATCCTAAATTACATTGGATATATATATATATATATATATATATATAAATATCTAACTTTAGGATCGAATCCAATATCCCTCAAGTGTGGCTTCGTTGATAGTGTTCTCATCTCTTACCAGACAACATCCTTCGTTGTTAAAAATTTGCCGTAAAAAAAAAAAAAAAAAAAAAAAAAAACAACAACAGTAAAAATCCTGGAATAAATATTGCAAGGCATTTACCGTTCTAAAAAACTGATATATTGACGTAAAGGAGTGTTATTACGGTCTCCAGACCGTAAAAGATAATAACAAAGTAGGATAAAATGGTCGCCTGTATTTTGCTGAAATACGGCAGAGAACAGTATATTTTTACGGATAATTCATGATTATAATTAAGGGTATTTTTATGTGAAGGCTCGTTCCCGATATCATGGTAGAAATTTTATTATATATTTCCAACGTTACCGGGGTTTTAATTGAAAAAAATGCAGCACTAAAGTATGATTTTCCAAAGGATTATCTACAAGTTTAAAGAATTCTATAAATAAGTAAATAAATGAATTACCAGAATACAAAAAATACATTAGTATTTTATTCTATATTCCAAACGTTACCTGACTTTTTCTTCAAGAGCGCTCAATTGAAATACAATTTTCCATGTAATTATCTAAAACATAGATATTATAAATAATTAAATAAATGAATAAATAGAATGAAAAATAGATGAAATAAAAATAAGGTATTTTGAGTTTATGATGCTTTCAAAAAATGTTCCATAGAAAACTAAATAATCTAAAACCAGAAATAATATAATAAATCAATAAATAATCTGAACGCAAACATACATAAAATAAAAGTAGGGTACCCAGAGAGAGAGAGAGAGAGAGAGAGAGAGGAGAGAGAGAGAGGAGAGAGAGAGAGAGAGAGAGAGAGAGAGAGAGAGAGAGAGAGAAACATTCTTGACGCAGCTAGTCACACACGCACAAACGCACACAAAACTTGAGTTACAGTGAGTCCTGGTTACAGCAACCACACAGGATCCCTTGACAACGTGTGGGATGCCAGTCAATTTGGCAGCCGGAGAAAAAGGTTACCAATAATAATAATAATAATAATAATAATACCAGCAGTTCTCACTGAATATTTACACTTAAAAATTTGTATTAAAAACAGATTTTTACCGTATTAAAAACGGAAATATTGCCGTAAAGGAGTGATATTACGGTCACCAACC
Organism: Palaemon carinicauda; assembly: GCF_036898095.1. Lineage (NCBI taxonomy): Eukaryota > Metazoa > Arthropoda > Malacostraca > Decapoda > Palaemonidae > Palaemon > Palaemon carinicauda. The sequence goes on from NC_090763.1 coordinate 36,249,819, forward strand.
AGTAAGAAAATAATAAAGTATGGTAAAATTACAGTCGCCAGTATTTTACTGAAATACGGATGAGAACAGTATATGTTTTACGGAGAATCTCCGATTAAAATCACGGTTTTTGTTACATACGCTACCGGGGTCTAGGCGATGTCAGGCAGCGCAGCCGATCGGGACTACGGTCCACCCCGAAAGCCAAAGCAAAGTCCTTCAAAAGAAGGCAACCGTGTTACCCCATACGAATAGGAAGTTAACAATGTATCTAAGGAAGAGAACAAGACCCAATACGAGATTCCACATCGATATTCCTATCCTAACACTAGACCTTTCCTTTCACCAAACGAACTGTCACCATTTCCTTTGAAATTACTCGATCCCCCCCCCCCCACCATATATCAAATTTCTCGTGTTTATTTTTCCTCTTTCCTCTCAGCCCACACGCCCTTCCTTAAGGCGGCATTTTCACCTATTCCTGTTTCTATTCTGCCTTTTATAACACCAATCGCCAATTTGTTATGACTGTTTCTCTTCTTTCAATAAAATTTTTCCTTTGTATCTATCTTTTCGAAACTTTAAACATTGTCCCCAACTTTATGTTTATCCTTTTCTCCTATCACTAAAATGTCTCCTCTTTACCTTTCCATCTTCATGAATTCTTAAATTTCGTCCTCTTTCGTTTTAACTCCACCTTTCGGCAACATCAACTTCAACTTCTGCTTTCTTCTTCTATCAGATTCCTTTATAACGCCACATACGCAACAGCCGTTCCCATAGCAATAAGTTTATCCCTTATCAATGGATCTATTTCTGTCTCCCCTTCTCTAGTAGGCCAACCAGTTATTTAATTAAATAATTTTCTGATGGAAGCAATCATATATCATCTCTCTCTCTCTCTCTCTCTCTCTCTCTCTCTCTCTCTATCTCTCTCTCAGTACCAATGTCATCATTAATCTTTCTCTCGTTATCGCTTGAAATGTTCTTGTGATCATTCAACGATAATTGATAGCCCTACGGATGTCAATACCCAATGCATAAGGCTATAAAAGCCTTTTCCTCCTGAGAGAGAGAGAGAGAGAGAGAGAGAGAGAGAGAGAGAGAGAGAGAGAGAGAGAGATTCTTGACGCAGCTAGTCACACGCTCGAACGCGCACACAAAACTATAGTTATAGTGGATCCTGGTTACAGCAACCGCACAGGATCCCTTGACAACGTGTGGGATGCCAGTCAATTTGGCAGCCGGAGAAAAAGGTTACCAATAATAATAATAATAATAATAATAATAATAATAATAATAATAATAATAATACCAGCAGTTCTCGCTGAATATTTACACTGTTACAAATTTGCATTAAAAACAGATTTTTACCGTTTTAAAAAACGGACATGTTGCCGTAAAGGAGTGATATTACGGTCACCAACCAGTAAGAAAATAATAAAGTATGGCTAAATTACAGTCGCCAGTATTTTACTAAAATACGGATGAGAACAGTATATGTTTTACGGAGAATCTCCGATTAAAATCACGGTTTTTGTTAACATAGGCCACCGGTGTCTAGGCGATGTCAGGCAGTGCAGCCGGTCGGGACTACGGTTGACCCCAAAAGCCAAGGCAAAGTCCTTCAAAAGAAGGCAACCGTGTTACCCCATACGAGTAGGAAAAAAGAACGCTAATTCAAGAAGTTAACAATGTATCTAAGGAAGAGAACAAGACCCAATACGAGATTCCACATCGATATTCCTATCCTAACACTAGACCTTTCCTTTCACCAAACGAACTGTCACCATTTCCTTTGAAATTATTTGATCCCCCCCAACCATATATCAAATTTATCGCTTGATTTTTCCTCTTTTCCCTCAGCCCACACGCCCTTCCTTAAGGCGGCATTTTCACCTATTCCTACTTCTATTCTGCCTTTTATAACACCAATCGCCAATTTGTTATGTCTGTTTCTCTTCTTCTTTCAGTAAATTTTTTCCTTTGTATCTATCTTTTCGAAACTCTAAACATTGTCCTCAACTTTATGTCTATTCCTTTTCTCCTATCACTAAATTTCTCCTCTTTAACTTTCCATCTTCATGACTTTTTAAATTTCGTCCTCTTTCGTTTTAAATCCACCTTTCGGCAACATCAACTTGCTAACTTCTGCTTTCTTCTTCTATCAGATTCCTTTATAACGCCACATACGCAATAGCCGTTCCCATAGCAATAAGTTTATCCCTTATCAATGGATCTATTTCTGTCTCCCCTTCTCTAGTAGGCCAACCAGTTATTTAATTAAATAATTTTCTGATGGAAGCAATCATATATCATCTTGCATCTCTCTCTCTCTCTCTCTCTCTCTCTCTCTCTCTCTCAGTACCAATGTCATCATTAATCTTTCTCTCGTTATCGCTTGAAATGTTCTTGTGATCATTCAACGATAATGATAGCCCTACGGATGTCAATACCCAATGCATAAGGCTATAAAAGCCTTTTCCTCCTAAGAGAGAGAGAGAGAGAGAGAGAGAGAGAGAGAGAGGTTATTCTAATACACTTGACTTAACGTAAGTAGTGACAGAGAAGCTATAAAGTAGAGGCCCTCAAAAGAAACGCAGATTTCTAAAGAAGACTCAACAAAGCAAAAGGATCAATTAGCGATCAAAGAAGAGGTAGAGGATATAAAAAGATGCTATAATGGAGGGATCAATAATGGCGTACCTATCAAAAGGGAGGTTGCTATTAAGGGTCACTTATTAAAAGAGAGAGATAGCTATAAAGGGTCATTCATTGAGGGAGGAGGAAGTAATAAAAGGGCTACTGAATAAATGAGGAGAGAGCTATAAAGGTCACTCATTTAAAGAGAGCTATAAAGGCCACTCATTGAATGAGGGAGCTATAAATGGTCACTCATTAAAGGAGAGACCTATAAAGGGTCACTCATTAAAGGAGGAGAGAGCTATAAAGGGTCACTCATTAAAGGAGGAGAGAGCTATAAAGGGTCACTCATTAAAGGAGGAGAGAGCTATAAAGGGTCACTCATTAAAGGAGAAGTGAGCTATAAATGGTCACTCATTAAAGGAGAAGAGAGCTATAAATGGTCCAATCATTAAAGGAGAGCTATAAAGGGTTACTCAGGAAAAGAGAGCTATAAAAGGTCACTTATCAAAGGAGAAAAAAAGCTATAAAGGGTCACTCATTTAAGGAGAAGAGAGCTATAAATGGTCACTCATTAAAGGAGAGAGCTATAAAGGGTCACTCATTACAGGAGAGCTATAAAGGGTTACTCAGGAAAAGAGAGCTATAAAAGGTCACTTAGCAAAGGAGAAAAGAGCTATAAAGGCGATAGCTATAATGGGTCACTCATTAAAGGACGGAGCTATAATGGGTCACTCATTAAAGGAGAGGGCGCTATAAAGGGTCAGTCATGAAAAGAGGAGAGAACTAAAAGGGTCAATCCTGAAAGGAGGAGGGAGCTATAATGGGTTACTCAATAAAGGAAGGAATTATAAAAGGTCTCTCATTAAAGGAGGATGGAGCTATAAATGGTCACTCCTTAAAGGAGGAGGTTGCTATAAAGGATGTATAAGGGAATAGCCTGTATTAGAGGAATGCATCAGTCTCTGTAACGAATGACCCTTTAATAATAAGGAGAGCTATAAAGGGGGATTCCACTAAAGGGTTTCTATATATAGGGAAGGGTTCGACTAAAGAGGACTGTTAAACAATAAAAGGGACATATGCAAGGGAATGTCTGAAACAGGAGGAACTCTTTAATTCCTTTAACTAATGCATAGCATCCGTAATGACGTACACGTCAGGTTCGAGAGAGAGAGAGAGAATTATGAGGGATAACATCTATGGTATTATCCAGCTAAAAGATATGGTGAAGGAAGTCAAAGCGGTAGTGAATACACATCAACGACTGGATTACGAAAATAATTTGTCATTTAATCAGATAAAGAGATGAATGTGACAGTAAATGGACTTTAATTTTCTTGGAAACGTCTTCATTAAGAGGAACAGTCAGAAAGACGCTTTAGAAAGGAATGGCCTTAATAATCCTGTCTTTAATATTAGTTAATTTTCTTTCTGGATATCGCAAAATACGATAAAGAGGAAATGGGAGGTTTGTGATTCGACTATCAACGAATACAACTTAGGCCTAACTCCATCTGTTAACTCGCGAAGCACGCAGCCCACCAGGGGGACAAAAGTTTCTTTCCAATCTCTTGACATTTTAATGCTGGAATCACACTAGTCTAATTTTTTGCTCGAGGTTTTGAACAACCTCCAGCTGATGCTCGCGAGCGGAAAAGTGTTGTAGAGTCACATTACGAGATCGCGGTTCGAGGAGCAAATAGGAAAGAGTGTAAACAAAACCGATCAGCTGACATCATCATGGCGCCCAGAAATGTTCTCACTGTGCAGTAAAATGTATTCTCGGAATATTTCGTGAAATGAAGAATTCTACAACTACCACAGGATGAGCAAAGCAGATTTCTATTACCTCTTGAGACTTGTTGGACCCAACATTGCCAAGCAAGAGCACGTCCTATTTGCACCATCCATCTTGTTTGTTTACATCCGAAGTCATGCTCGCGGTTTGCGCTCGCTGCTTCCCGTCCAGTCGGGAGGCCGATATCTTGAGCAAAATCCTGTCAGTTTCCCAATTAAAAAAAAAAAAAAAAAAAAAAAAAAAAAAAAAAAAAGGAAAGAGAGAAAGAGAAGAAGAAGAAGAAGCTATTGTGATTCCAGCTTAATACGGAAGTGGCAAAAAAACGTCCGCCTTAGAAGAAACATTCCAAGATATCGTCGTAAACGTTCTTAATCACTTTATTTGAGTAAGAATCAAAACAAGGTGAAGATGACGGCGAATGTGTTCCAGTATCCGTCAAAATACAACCCGCACTAGAGAGTGCCTCGGAGAAGACAATGTTGACACGACCGAATGGGCAAGATAAACACGCTATCTTCTGTAGAAATGTTTTTTTTAGACGCTACCAATTGATAGGACAGTGTCTTCACGATATAAACGTTTAATGTAAAGGGATATATAATGGAAAATACATTAAATCTGAGTTATTACTATGGCAGCATTTCGCGAATGTAAACTGCAATGAGCTAATAAATATAGTTTATAATTAACCATCAATAAAACGTATGAGAGAGAGAGAGAGAGAGAGAGAGAGAGAGAGAGAGAGAATGTGTAAATAATGTTTTTAAATAATCGCTAATAAAAAATCACGAGAGAAAGAGAGAGAGGGAAAATAAAGTTTATGAATAATCACTAATAAAAAATCATAAGAGAGAGAGAGAGAGAGAGAGAGAGAGAGAGAGAGAGAGAGAAAATTATGAGGGATAACATCTATGGTATTATCCTGCTGAAAGATATGGTAAAGGAAGTCAAAGCGGTAGTGAACACACATCAACGACTGGATTACGAAAATAAAATGTCATTTAATCAGATAAAGAGATGAATGTGACAGTAAATCGACTTTAATTTTCTTGGAAACATCTTCATTAAGAGGAACCGTCAGAAGGAGGCATTAGAAGGAACGTCCTTAATAATCCTGCCTTTAATGGTTTTAAAGGTTTTAAAGGTCGCTCATGAATGGCAGATGCAAGGGACAGTGACATTGTTCTAGCAAGCTGGATAATGCCCTAGAGACTGGCCATATTATATGATCAGCGCCCAAGCCTCCTCTCCACCCAAGCTAGGACCAGGGAGGGCTAGGCAGTGGCTGCTGATGACTCAACAGATAGACCTATAGGCTCCCCCAAACCCACCAACCTTAGCTCACAAGGATGGTAAGGTTGCAGACACTAATGGCACTAACGAGTCTGAGCGGGACTCGAACCCCCGACTGGCAAACACCAGGTAGAGACGTTATCGCAAAATACGATAAAGAGGAAATGGGGGTTTCTGAATCGACTATCAACGAATAAAACTTAGGCCTAACTCCATCTGTTAAATCGCGAAGCACGCAGCCCACCAGGGGGACAAAAGTTTCTTTCCAATCTCTTGACATTCTAATGCTGGAATCACACTCGCCATTTTTTGCTAGAGGTTTTGAACAACTTCCAGCTGATGCTCGCGAGCGGAAAAGTGTTGTAGAGTCACATTACGAGATCGCGGTTCGAGGAGCAAATAGGAAAAAGTGTACACAAAACCGATCAGCTGACATCATCATGGCGCCCAGAAATATTCTGACTGTTGCAATAATATGTATTATCGGTATATTTCGTGAACTGAAGAATTCTACAACTACCACAGGATGAACAAAGCAGATTTCTATTATCTCTTGAGGATTGTTGGACCAAACATTGCCAAGCAAGAGCACGTCCCATTTGCAACATACATCTTGTTTGTTTACATCCAAAGTCATGCTCGCGGTTTGCGCTCGTTGCTTCCCGTCCAATCAGGAAGCCAATATCTCGAGCAAAATGCTTAGTTTCCCATTTTCAAAAAAAAAAAGAAGAAGAAGAAGAAGAAGAAGAAGAAGAAGAAGAAGAAGAAGAACCTATTGTGATTCCAGCTTAATACGAAAATGGCAAAAAAAAAAAAAAGCTCGCCTTAGAAAAAACGTTCCAAGCTATCGTCGTAAAGGTTCTTAATCACTGTATTTGAGTAGGAATAAAAACAAGGCGAAGATGACGGCGAATGTTGTTCCAGTATCCGTCAAAATACAACCCGCACTAGAGAGTGCCTCGGAGAAGACAATGTTGACACGACCGAATGGGCAAGATAAACACGCTATCTTCTGTAGAATGTTTTTTTTAGACGCTACCAATTGATAAAACAAATTGTTCACGATATGAACGTTTAATGTAAAGGGATATATAACGGAAAAAGCATTAAATTTGAGTTATTACTATGGCAGCATTTCGCGAATGTAAACTGCAATGAGCTAATATATATAGTTTATAATTAACCATCAATAAAAAGCATTATGACTGAGAGAGAGAGAGAGAGAGAGAGAGAGAGAGAGAGAGAGGGTGGGGTAAATAAGTTTATAATCACCAATAAAAATCATGAGAGAGAGAGAGAGAGAGAGAGAGAGAGAGAGAGAGAGAGAGAAATAATTATAGCATGATAAATTAGATAAAACGTGACACCATTGCGAACGGAATAAATAACTTATTCATTAAGAACAATTAAACATTGCATAAAACAACGAGATCCTTAATTAAGGTGAACAACAGCGTTACCCTTCAGCCATCAATGCTAAAATTACCAATTAGAGAGAGAGAGAGAGAGAGAGAGAGAGAGAGAGAGAGAGAGTCTTCCCTCGTGCTTATTTCCATAAAGGGAAACAAGCAAACAATTTGACAACCTTCCAAATAAGGAAGATTTGGGGTGGGAACAATTATCTCTGATCTGACAACCTTTTGAAAATGGCACAGTTGGGGGCGGGGGAAATTATCTCTGATCTGACAACCTTTTGAAAATGGCACAGTTGGGGGCGGGGGAAATTATCTCTGATCTGACAACCTTTTAAAATATGACAGACTTGTGGTCGGGAAAATTATGTCTGGTCTGATAACGTTTTAAATGAGGGAAATTTGGCGGTGGAAAAAAATATCTATGTTCTGATAACCTTTCAAATAAGACAAATATGGGGGTAGCAACAATAATCTCTGATCTGACAACCTTTTAAATAAGGCAAATTTGGAGGTGGGAAAAACTAGCTCTGATCTGACAACCCTTTAAATATGGCAGACCAGGGGTTGGGGAAGTTGTCTGGTCTGATAACCCATTAAATAAGGCAAATATAGGGTAGGAACAATTATCTCTGATCTAATAACCTTTTAAATGAGACAAATTTAGGGTGGGGAAAAATTATCTCTGATCTGACAACCTTCTATATAAGGAAGATTTAGGGGTGTGAAAAATAATCTCTGATCGGACAACTATTTAAATAAGGCAAATTTGTGGTTTGAAAAATTATCTCTGATCGGACAACCATTTAAATAAGGTAAATTTGTGGTTTGAAAAATTATCTCTGACCGGACAACCATTCAAATAAGGCAATTTGTGGTTTGAAAAATTATCTCTGATCTGACAACTTTTTAAATAAGGCAAATTGGAGTTTGAAAATTATCTCTGATCTAATAACTTGTTAAATATGGGTAAAATTAGGAAGAAATAAAATTCCTTCTGTTTGGAAATTCTTTCCAATATTTTTTTTTCTTTATCCGTAGAAAATTTAAGATGGATAAATTTCTCTTTACTCTGGCAACCTAAATAAGGCATATTTGATGAAAAAAATTATCTCTTATGTGCCAATTTATAAATAAAGCAAACGGGAATTGAAAAATATTATCTTTGATTCTAAAAAAAGCTTTGAGGCCACTAATAATACTCTGTGCTGTCAATTAAACTAACTCAGTACAATGTAATCCATGTTAATGATTTTAACCAATTAAATATTAACCAATGGATAAAAAAATCGGTGTAATTGACAAAGAACTAAAGTTTTATATATATATATATATATATATAGTATACATATATATATATGTATATACATAGTATATATAAATATATAAATATATACATATATATACGGTATATATATATATATATATATACTCAGTATAAATAAATATATATATATAATATATATATATATATATATATATGTATATATATATATATATATATATACTATATATATATATATATATATACATATATATATATATTTATATATATATATTGATGAAAAGGATAATTCTGTTTTTTATCTATCTACTGTGCACTAAATCCCTTTCTCTTGCTTGAAGGTACACTCGGGCACACTATTCTATTTTATTTCTCTTTCACTTGTTTTGTTAAATATTTATAGTTTGTGTAGGAAATATTTATTTTAATGTTGTTACTATTCTTGGAAAATTTTTACTTTTCCTGAATCCTTTCCTCACCGGGCTATTTTTCCATGTTGGAGCCCTTGGGCTTTATAGCATCCTGCTTTTCCAACTAGGGTTGTAAATAATAATAATAATAATAATAATAATAATAATAATAATCTTAATAATAATAAAAATACATTAAATGGCAAATTTCTACCATCAAATTGTAGTTATTCGGGATTTTTTTTAACTATGGACAATCTACATTTTATTGGCATGAATTAAAACTGGTTCAATCTTTTCGGTTTCGCTGAAAAAAAAAAAAAACCCACGCTCTCTACCTTTTTGATATTTACAATATATATGTGGATACGTCCTAAGTCATTATCAGTACTTCATCCCAACGCAATACATACACACACACACACACACACACATATATATATATATATATATATGTATATATATATATATATATATATACACACACACAAGTAAAGCAACTACAAGTGCGGCTGTTTTTAGTCCACTTCAGGACAAGGGCCTCAGACATGTCCTATTAATGACTGGAGTTTGGCCAGTTGTACTCACAACGCTGGCCAGTACGGATTGGTGATGATGCGAGATTATGGTCTGATAGCTCAGAGCAAACCAACCTAGTATGGATGGTCCCGACTAGAACAGCTTTGCTGATCATGGCGATACGCACTCTTTTACCACGTTAAGATTATATATATATATATATATATATACACACACACACACACATATATATATATATATATATATATTCTATGTATATATACATATCAAATACATATGAAAGTGGCAAGGTCTTTAGTTTTATACGAGTTTTGAAAACTAGAGCGTTTTGTTAACTTCAAAGGGCTAAAATAGAATAAAAATAGAGCTTCCGGACAAATTCGTTCAGGTTCGTTTATCAAATTAGCCAACATTCCCGGCGGTTCAGATCCACCACCAAAAAAAAAAAAAAAAAAAAAAAAAAGTAATATTAGCCTTTTCGCCCCAAAACCAGAAGATTACGTTTCAATTTTAAAACCGCAGATTTTAACATATTATACAAGGATAATATTTAGCTACATAGTGGGGTGCGGTTGATGGTAGTGTTTACGTCACTAGGAATGGCCTTCACTATGATGTATGTAAATGGATATGCATACATTATATATATATATATATATATATATATATATAATATATATATAAATTCAAACTAATGTTGAGGATATTATACCATGTTAAGAAAATGAACATTGGTAGAAGATATAATGAGTGACATAAAATATAGTCAAGAAGAATAACAGAATGGTCCCTATAGAAGACGATGGATTGACGAGCTAAGAAAATTTGCGGTAATAGACTGGCATAGAAAGACTATAAGCAGAAACCAGCCCTTTGTCCTACAGAGCACTTAGAAACGACTGATGATGATGATCTTATATATATATATATATATATATATATATAATCATATATATAGCCCCCTGTGGACGCAGGGGCATAAAAACAATTAGAATAGCGCCAACGTTATCCCTGCGTGTCGTAAGAGGCGACTAAAAGGGACGGGACGAGGGGGAAGGGAACCCCCTCTCCTGTATCTACATCCTGTGAGACATCAACAAAGAGATGGAGCTGGGGGGAGAGTGACTGCTCCCCGCCCCTTAGTTTTGGGGTGTTTGAATGTGCGTGGATGTAGTACAATAGAGAGTAAAAGATGTGAAATTGGAAGTATGTTTAGGAATAGAAGGATGGATGTATTGGCCTTGTGTGAGACGAAGATAAAAGGAAAGGGTGAAGTGATGTTTGGTGAAATGTCTGGTAGAGTGTCTGGGATTGAAAGGGGAAGAGCGAGAGAGGGTGTGGCTTTATTGCTGAGTGAATGGATGACAGGTAAAGTAGTGGAATGGAAGGAGATATCATCTAGGTTAATGTGGGTAAGGGTTAGGTTGGGTAGGGAATATTGGGCGTTTGTCAGTGCGTATGGGCCAGGTAGTGAGAAAAGTGAAGAGCGGAATGAGTTCTGGAATGAATTAACTAGGTGTGTAGAAGGACTGGGTAGAAGGAATTATGTAGTTGTCATGGGTGACTTAAATGCTAGAGTGGGCGCTGGAGAGGTAGAAGGTGTCATCGGGAAGTATGGCGTACCAGGTGAAAATGAGAGTGGTGAGAGACTGGTAGATATGTGTGTTGAGCAAGAGATGGTGATAAGTAATAGCTTTTTTAAAAAGAAAGATAAAAATAAGTATACATGGGTAAGAGTGGCAAATGGAAGAGTAGTAGAAAGGGCATTAATGGATTATGTGTTGATAACTAAAAGAACGTTTGGAAGATTGAAAGACGTGCATGTGTTTAGGGGTATGGCTAACAGTATGTCTGATCATTTTTTGGTGGAAGGAAAATTAGTTGTAGCAAAAGAGTGGGGGAATAGAGTAGGTGGATATAAAAGGGAGCTAGTGAGGGTTGAAGAGCTGATAAAACCGGGGGTAAAAAGTAAATATCAGGAAAGGTTGAAAATGACATATGACGAAGTGAAAGTAAGAGAAACTTGCAATTTAGAGGAGGAGTGGAAGTTAGTAAAAGAAAATTTTGTTGGGATTGCAAGTGATGTGTGTGGCAAGAAGGTTGTTGGAGGCAGCATGAGGAAGGGCAGCGAATGGTGGAATGAAGGAGTGAAGGTAAAAGTGGAAGAGAAAAAGAGGGCTTTTGAAGAATGGCTGCAGAGTAATAGTATAGAGAAGTATGAAAAATATAAAGAGAAAAAGGTGGAAGTAAAGCGCAAGGTATGTGAGGCAAAGAGGGCAGCTAACCTGAGGTGGGGTCAGGGATTGGGTCATTCATATGAAGAGAATAAGAAGTTTTGGAAAGAAGTGAAGAGAGTAAGGAAGGATGGCTCAAGAATTGAAGAGACAGTGAAAGTTGGAAATGGAAGGCTGTTAAAAGGAGAGGAGGCAAGGAAAAGATGGGCAGAATATTTTGAAAGTTTACTGAATGTTGAGGATAATAGGGAGGCAGATATAATTGCTGTTGCAGGTGTTGAGGTACCAGTGATGGGAGATGAGAATGAGAGAGAGATTACAATAGATGAAGTGAGGAGAGTACTAGATGAAACGAGAGTAGGAAAAGCATCTGGTATGGA
>NC_090763.1:36264795-36272295 GCF_036898095.1 Palaemon carinicauda
TCCGGACAAATTCGTTCAGGTTCGTTTATCAAATTAGCCAACATTCCCGGCGGTTCAGATCCACCACCAAAAAAAAAAAAAAAAAAAAAAAAAAAAAAAAAAAGTAATATTAGCCTTTTCGCCCCAAAACCAGAAGATTACGTTTCAATTTTAAAACCGCAGATTTTAACATATTATACAAGGATAATATTTAGCTACATAGTGGGGTGCGGTTGATGGTAGTGTTTACGTCACTAGGAATGGCCTTCACTATGATGTATGTAAATGGATATGCATACATTATATATATATATATATATATATATATATATATATATATATATATATAATATATATATAAATTCAAACTAATGTTGAGGATATTATACCATGTTAAGAAAAATGAACATTGGTAGAAGATATAATGAGTGACATAAAATATAGTCAAGAAGAATAACAGAATGGTCCCTATAGAAGACGATGGATTGACGAGCTAAGAAAATTTGCGGTAATAGACTGGCATAGAAAGACTATAAGCAGAAACCAGCCCTTTGTCCTACAGAGCACTTAGAAACGACTGATGATGATGATCTTATATATATATATATATATATATATATATATATATATAATATATATATATATATATATATATATATAATCATATATATAGCCCCCTGTGGACGCAGGGGCATAAAAACAATTAGAATAGCGCCAACGTTATCCCTGCGTGTCGTAAGAGGCGACTAAAAGGGACGGGGACGAGGGGGAGGGAACCCCCTCTCCTGTATCTACATCCTGTGAGACATCAACAAAGAGATGGAGCTGGGGGGAGAGTGACTGCTCCCCGCCCCTTAGTTTTGGGGTGTTTGAATGTGCGTGGATGTAGTACAATAGAGAGTAAAAGATGTGAAATTGGAAGTATGTTTAGGAATAGAAGGATGGATGTATTGGCCTTGTGTGAGACTGAAGATAAAAGGACAAGGGTGAAGTGATGTTGGTGAAATGTCTGGTAGAGTGTCTGGATTGAAAGGGGAGAGAGCGAGAGAGGGTGTGGCTCTTTATTGCTGAGTGAATGATGACAGGTAAAGTAGTGGAATGGAAGGAGATATCATCTAGGTTAATGTGGGTACAGGGTTAGGTTGGGTAGGGAATATTGGGCGTTTGTCAGTGCGTATGGGCCAGGTAGTGAGAAAATTGAAGAGCGGAATGAGTTCTGGAATGAATTAACTAGGTGTGTAGAAGGACTGGGTAGAAGGAATTATGTAGTTAGTCATGGGTGACTTAAATGCTAGAGTGGGCGCTGGAGAGGGTAGAAGGTTGTCATCGGGAAGTATGGCGTACCAGGTGAAAATGAGAGTGGTGAGAGACTGGTAGATATGTGTGTTGAGCAAGAGATGGTGATAGAAGTAATAGCTTTTTTAAAAGAAAGATAAAAATAAGTATACATGGGTAAGAGTGGCAAATGGAAGAGTTAGTAGAAAGGGCATTAATGGATTATGTGTTGATAACTAAAAGAACGTTTGGAAGATTGAAAGACGTGCATGTGTTTAGGGGTATGGCTAACAGTATGTCTGATCATTTTTTGGTGGAAGGAAAATTAGTTGTAGCAAAAGAGTGGGGGAATAGAGTAGGTGGATATAAAAGGGAGCTAGTGAGGGTTGAAGAGCTGATAAAACCGGGGGTAAAAAGTAAATATCAGGAAAGGTTGAAAATGACATATGACGAAGTGAAAGTAAGAGAAACTTGCAATTTAGAGGAGGAGTGGAAGTTAGTAAAAGAAAATTTTGTTGGGATTGCAAGTGATGTGTGTGGCAAGAAGGTGTTGGAGGCAGCATGAGGAAGGGCAGCGAATGGTGGGAATGAAGGAGTGAAGGTAAAAGTGGAAGAGAAAAAGAGGGCTTTTGAAGAATGGCTGCAGAGTAATAGTATAGAGAAGTATGAAAAATATAAAGAGAAAAAGGTGGAAGTAAAGCGCAAGGTATGTGAGGCAAAGAGGGCAGCTAACCTGAGGTGGGTCAGGGATTGGGTCATTCATATGAAGAGAATAAGAAGTTTTGGAAAGAAGTGAAGAGAGTAAGGAAGGATGGCTCAAGAATTGAAGAGACAGTTGAAAGTTGGAAATGGAAGGCTGTTAAAAGGAGAGGAGGCAAGGAAAAGATGGGGCAGAATATTTTGAAAGTTTACTGAATGTTGAGGATAATAGGGAGGCAGATATAATTGCTGTTGCAGGTGTTGAGGTACCAGTGATGGGAGATGAGAATGAGAGAGAGATTACAATAGATGAAGTGAGGAGGAGTACTAGATGAAACGAGAGTAGGAAAAGCATCTGGTATGGATGGTGTGAGAGCTGAGATGTTGAAGGAAGGGGGGTGTGACTGTACTTGAATGGTTGGTGAGATTGTTTAATGTGTGTTTTGTGTTGTCAATGGTACCAGTAGATTGGGTTTGTGCATGTATTTGTACCACTATATAAGGGTAAGGGAGATGTGCATGAGGTATTGTAATTCAAGAGGTATTAGTTTGTTTAAGCGTAGTTGGAAAAGTGTATGGTAGAGTAATGATTAATAGGATCAAGGATAAAACAGAGAATGCAATCTTAGAAGTACAAGGGTGGTTTTAGAAGAGGTAGGGGTTGTATGAATCAGATTTTTACAGCAAGGCAGATATGCGAGAAATATTTAGCAAAGGTAAGGAGGTGTATGTTGCGTTTATGGATCTGGAGAAAGCGTATGATAGAGTTGATAGGGAAGCAATGTGGAATGTGATGAGGTTATATGGAGTTGGTGGAAGGTTGTTGCAAGCAGTGAAAAGTTTCTACAAAGGTAGTAAAGCATGTGTTAGGATAGGAAATGAAGTGAGTGATTGGTTTCCAGTGAGAGTGGGGCTGAGACAGGAATGTGTGATGTCGCCGTGGTTGTTTAACTTGTATGTTGATGGAGTGGTGAGAGAGTGAATGCTCGAGTGCTTGGACGAGGATTAAAACTGGTAGACGAGAATGACCATGAATGGGAGGTAAATCAGTTGTTGTTTGCGGATGATACTGTACTGGTTGCAGACACAGAAGAGAAGCTTGGCCGATTAGTGACAGAATTTGGAAGAGTGTGTGAGAGAAGGAAGTTGAGAGTTAATGTGGGCAAGAGTAAGGTTATGAGATCTACGAGAAGGGAAGGTGGTGCAAGGTTGAATGTCATGTTGAATGGAGAGTTACTTGAGGGAGGTGGATCAGTTTAAGTACTTGGGGTCTGTTGTTGCAGCAAATGTGGAGTGGAAGCAGATGTACGTCAGAGAGTGAATGAAGGTTGCAAAGTGTTGGGGGCAGTTAAGGGGAGTAGTAAAAAATAGAGGGTTGAGCATGAATGTTAAGAGAGTTCTATATGAGAAAGTGATTGTACCAACTGTGATGTATGGATCGGAGTTGTGGGGAATGAAAGTGATGGAGAGACAGAAATTGAATGTGTTTGAGATGAAGTGTCTAAGGAGTATGGCTGGTGTATCTCGAGTAGATAGGGTTAGGACGAAGTGGTGAGGGTGAGAACGGGGTGTAAGAAATGAGTTAGCAGCTAAAGTGGATATGAATGTGTTGAGGTGGTTTGGCCATGTTGAGAGAATGGAAAATGGCTGTCTGCTAAAGAAGGTGATGAATGCAAGAGTTGATGGGAGAAGTACAAGAGGAAGGCCAAGGTTTGGGTCGAAGGATGGAGTGAAGGAAGCTCTGGGTGATAGGAGGATAGATGTGTGAGAGGCAAGAGAGCGTGCTAGAAATAGGAATGAATGGCGAGCGATTGTGACGCAGTTCGGTAGGCCCTTCTGCTTCCTCCGATGCCTTAGATGACCGCGGAGGTAGCAGCAGTAGGGGATTCAGCATTATGAAGCTTCATCTGTGGTGGATAACGGGGGAGGGTGGGCTGTCGCACCTTAGCAGTACCCGCTGAACTCGGTTGAGTCCCTTGTTAGGCTGGGAGGAACGTAGGGAGTAGAGGTCACCCCCCCCCCTTTTTTTTTTGATGTCGGCTACCCGCCAAAATTGGGGGAAGTGCCTTGGTATATGTATGCATGTATGTATATACACACATAATATATATATATATACTATATATATATTATATATATATCACATATGTATGTATATACTATATATAATATTATATTATATATATTTATTCGTTTATCTATGCATGTATGTATGTATGTATGTGACTGTGAATGTGGGAAGTGAAGTGTATATGTAGGAATGCAAAATATAAAGAACGAATGTTTTCTGTAGTGCTAATAGTAAGAATTCTCTTAAAATAAAAAAAAAATAGGTTAAAGAAATGATTTGTGGCCAAAATGGAGAGATTTAGAAGAAAGGTAAGAAGCAGACAAAAAGAAAAGGAATTGTCATCAAATTCTAATAAGAGATTTCTTTGCTTTACACTAATGAAAAAATACACTGTAAAAGGTGTTTGAGAGGTACAACAGAAATGAGATAAAAAATTACCTAAATATAAAATTCCATTATAAAAATGCTTATATATTTTTTCCTATTTATAAATATTGGTACAATTATGGTCAACAGAAAATAAAAAAAATATTTTCATTAGGTAAAATAGTTTTCACGAGCATTCCTCTTTTAATATTCATTAATTGAAATCATTACTTAATTAAAATATTCACCAACAATGCAGTCGTTTCTAGTCCACTGCAGGACAAAAGCCTCAGAAATGTGTTTTGTCATGTCTGGGATTTGGCCATTTTTATCACCACGCTGGCCACTGAAGATTGCTGTAGGTGGAAGACTTTAGTCTGATCGCTCACGGTAAACAAACCTAGTATGGATGGCCAAGACTAGCTCAGCTTTGCTGATCATGGTGATGCATAAATCCTTTAATCACGTTAAGGTGTCCCCACTCAGAAGAGTTGAACACATGTGCTGCATTACCCAGCAAACGGAAAGTTATTATAATTACTTGCTAAACTACAACCCTAGTTGGAAAAGCAGGATGCTATAAGCCCCAGGGCTCCAGCAGGGAAAAATAGCCCAGTGGAAAAGTAAAACATGGAAAAAATGAAATATTTCAAGCACAGCAATAACACCAAAATAGCGGTAGTTGGACACACGAATTCCTGACACACCTAGCTCCAAAGAAGATCCTGTGTGTAGCCTCAATATCCACCTCTGCATTCTCTCGCTATGCTATCTGTTTGGTTACTAGCCGCACAGTAAGCGCGAGACAGGGTGCAATTCCTCAAAGCGAGGTGTACCAGGAATTCCTGTGTCCTACTGTACATCATCCATTTACTAAATCTTGAAATTATATATATTACTGTGAGAATCAATGAATCTGGGAACACCTATATCTACTCTGTTGCAATGCCTTACATTGCTGCAATATGTTAACGTAAATCTGTTGAGGAGAGAGAGAGAGAGAGAGAGAGAGAGAGAGAGAGAGAGAGAGAGAGAGAGAGAGAGAGAGAGAGAGAGGTGGTAGTTTCTTGGATTACGAGAGCACAGAAGATTCACACATACAAACACTCACACACGCACACACACACACACACACACACACATATATATATATATATATAATATATATATATATATATATATATATATAAATCACATATACACACACACACATATATATATATATATAATATATATATATATATAGTATATATATACATACATACTGTATATATCTGTATATATATTGATATAAAAGTATATATTATATATATATATATATTATATATATATATATATATATATATATATATATTATATACACACAGAATAGATTGATAGATAACAGACCACTACATGATATACAAATAAAAAGTGCAAACATCGTTTGGAAATAACAGGTACGATCATAGATCAGGATTAAGGTGAATATTGTATAAAATAAACCTTAAAAACAAAACGGATATATATCGTAAATATGACTGGGAATTGATACAAAAATAAAGGTAAATAAAAGGGGATACAGCAGTAAATGCTTACAAGAAATGGAAAACAAATATTGCTCCAGTAAACATCGTCAGATAATGGATGTAACTCCACTCTCTACATATACTATGCAAAGGCAATCAATTAGAGAGAGAGAGAGAGAGAGAGAGAGAGGAGAGAGAGGAGAGAGAGAGAGAGAGAGAGAGAGAGAGAGAGAGAGAGAGAGAGAGTAGTCTCTTGGGGCATAGCATTCAAATAAGCAAAAATTGGCATACGCAGATACTTATCAATTTGGAAAATATAGGGTAAAACTATGAGAGAGAGAGAGAGAGAGAGAGAGAGAGAGAGAGAGAGGAGAGAGAGAGAGAGATAGTAGCCTCTTGAGGTATAACAATCATACAAGCCAAATATTGGCATGAGCGGATACTCACACACTTGAAAAAAAATATAAGCAAACTATGTCTGCGTTTTTGAGAGAGAGTAAGAGAGAGAGAGAGAGAGAGAAGAGAGAGAGAGAGAGAGAGAGAGAGAGGAGAGAGAGAGAGAGAGAGAGAGAGAGAGAGTCTCAGTTACGGGATAAAAATTATATAAGCAAAAATTCTCATGAGCGGATACCCACCCATTTGTTAAAAAATATAAGCAAACTATGTCTGCATTTTTGAGAGAGAGAGAGAGAGAGAGAGAGAGAGGAGAGAGAGAGAGAGAGAGAGAGAGAGAGAGAGAGAGAGAGAGAGAGAGAGTCATTTACGGCATAAAAATCATATAAGCAAAAATTGCCATGAGCGGATACTCACCCATTTGTAAAAAAATATAAGCAAACCATGTCTGCGTTTTTGAGAGAGAGAGAGAGAGAGAGAGAGAAGGAGAGAGAGAGAGAGAGAGAGAGAGAGAGGAGAGAGAGAGAGAGAGAGAGAGAGAGAGAGATAATGTTACAGACTGAATTCTACGTATAATTTCCGCGAGTCCCATCGACTTCAGATAGGTAGAAACTAACTCGGCACTACCCAGGATGCAAGGCCACCCCCCCCCCCCCCCCCCCTCCCGCCCAAGTCTCCTCACTCCATACCCCCCACCCAACCCCCCATCCCACCAGGCAGTAGCGCCTCTATCCTTACCCTTTCCTTATCTACTTGTTATCGCTCTACAGAATCAGGACTGGCATCCCTGAAGACAGATATGGAGATATTAAGGATAATTGTATTGTGGCTGCTTTATCCAACCCTTTATGTAGGGAATATTCTAAAAATAATGTTGAGTATAAGCTAATACATTATAAATATTCATATTCACTTGAACTTCTGCATTTTTTCTTGAAAATAATAATAATAATAATAATAATAATAATATAATAATAATAATAATCCCAGTGTGTCGTTTCAAAATCCTTAACTTCAATTGGATTACCTTCAAATCCTCTCTTATCTGATTCAGTTAATGGTGTCCATTAATTTAGCCACTTGAACATGCAAAAGCACGTACAAAAGGCAAATCTGTTTCCTAGCCACAAAATAAGTTAGGGATCATACATACATACATACACACACACACACACATATATATATATATTATTATATATATATATATAC
>NC_090763.1:36277295-36287295 GCF_036898095.1 Palaemon carinicauda
TCTCTTAAGCCCGACCAAAACATAATTTGAATAAAGAGACAAATTCTTCCAAACTCTCTCAACATTCATAATGATCTGAATTTGCACTTATCTGAATTTTTCCATCATTTGCCAACTTGCTATAATTGAGTTTCTAAAGTTGCGAGTGGGCCGGGTTCAAAATCAGGGCAGAGAGATGAGGAAAGTGTGTGTGTGTGTGTGTGTGTGTGGGAGGAGAGGGGGGGGGGTTGGAAGGTTATGCACAAGTGTGGGAGGGGTGAGAGAGAGAGAGAGGGTGGTTTGGAGTTTGAGGGAAAATTTATGGACGACAGGAAAATGTACTTCTTGAGATTATAGTTCCAGAAGTCAATTAGGATTTCACATCTGTTAATGCACATTGTTATAGAGTAATTAGCATTCCAGATGTGTTAATGAATATTAATATAGAGTAATTCACATTCCACAAATGTTGAAGCACAGTATCATAGAGTATTTGTATTCGACATCTGTTTATGATTATTAATATGAGGTAATTTGCATTCCACGTGTGTTTATGCATATCAATATAGAGTCATATGCAATCCCCATCTATTTATGTAAATTGTGTATAGAGTAATTTGCATTCCGAATCTGTTCATGTACATCATTATAGAGTATTTTGCATTCCAAATTCGTTTTAAAGGTTTAAAGGTCACTCATGAATGGCAGAGGCAAGGGACAGTGACATTACCCTAGTAAGCAGGACAATGCCTTAGAGACTGACCATATATATTATATGACCAACGCCCAAACCCCCTCTCCATCCAAGGTAGGACCAGGGAGGGGCCAAGCAATGGCTGCTGATGACTCAGCAGATAGACCTACAGGCTCCCCCAAAACCACCCAAACCTTAGCTCACAAGGATGGTGAGGTTGCAGACGCTAAAGGCATTGATGAGTCTCAGCGGGACTCGAACCCCGTCTGGCAAACACCAGGCAGAGACGTTACCAATCAGGCCACAACAACCCTGGATCTTGTCACGATGTTTATTTCCTCACATTTTTCATCTCTATATATTGATGATGTTCCCGCATTTCGTATTTGATTGCACTCTATAACAGTTAATTTTGCTCATCTCCTTGCACTTCGATACCCTTTGCATTTATGGAATCCGTGCTATGACAAGGCACTGGTGCCTGGGAGGCTCAGCATTGCTAATTGATACAAATCATACAGTTGCACTGCCTTGAGTTCGAGTTTTCTTGTTTTATGGTACACTCCGGCACGCTATTCTATGTTTCCTTATTTCTTTTCCTAACTGGACCATTTTCCCTGTTGGAGCCCTTGGGCTAATAGCATCCTGCGTTTCTAATTCGGGTTGTAGCTTAGCTAGTAGTAGTAGTAGTAGTAGTAGTAGTAGTAGTAGTAGTAGTAGTAATAATCATCATCATCATCATAACAATAATAATAATTATAGTAGTAGTAGTAGTAGTAATGTCATCATCATCATCATCATCATAATAATAATAATAATAATAATAATTATAGTAGTAGTAGTAGTAGTAGTAGTAATGTCATCATCATCATCATCACAATAATAATAATAATAATACTAAAGGCTAAATATTTAGGATAACAAAGATCTGTAGCAATTTTTTCTATTTTTGTGAACTCCTCCTCAATGTAATCTGGGCTACAAATTCTCAATGCCCTAAGGTACATGGAGGAAAAAACTGAATGCTACAGATCTTTGTTATCCTAAATATTTCTTAGAAAAATGTATGAATAAGGCTAAGAAAACATTTTATAGTGTCCAATTAGAGAGAAAGGAAACAATTAATAATATGCTTTGTTTGCCATTTCATGTTTGTTTTTTGGATGTTATACCCCTTTTGAAAAAACTAGATATTGCTGTAGTGTTTAAATATAATTGTACTTTAAAAAACATGTTAATTAAGAATAGTTCTGGAAATGATAATAATGTAATATATAGCATTCCTTGTTCAGAGTGTAACCTATTTTATGTTGGCCAAACATCAAAAAGTATACCAGTCAGATTAAAACAACATCAGGTGGCCGTCTCCAGGGGTTCTCTTAATAATGCCTTGGCCTCCCACTGGTTAGGGTCAAGTCACAGAATTGGTTGGTCAAAGACGGAAAAAGTAATCCATGTAAATGACTATTTCCAAAGGAATATTGTTGAATCATTTTTAATCTCCTGTACTCAAGGTAGAAATTTGAATCTAAGTCCAGGTCTGTTTTCCGTTAATCCAGTATTATCCTTTTATCTAAAATCTGACTTCTCCGGAATTATTAAGAAACTGACAGCTGTTGGATCCCCTTCTCCTGTATAAATACGATGTCTTTGTATATGTATTCTCATTGCTGAGTTTGATAATGTCCTGAGTGGATGAAAGTACTAACTCCAATCAAGTCTTTTTCATTTTTCCTTTCGTGGCTATAATACATTTTATATTCATCACGTGTCAGCTTTCGTGATTACTACACACACACACACACACACACACATATATATATATATATATATATATATATATATATATATATATATATATGAATATATATATTTAGCATCGCAAGAGGGTCTGCCCCTCCCTTTTTTTCTTCTCCTGTACTTCTCTTTCTCGCTTTTTCCTAATTCTTTCCCATCCCGAGTTTCTGCCTTCAGGCTATAAATTGGATCATATCCAGGGGTACTCTTCCTTTCCCCATATTCCCCACTTCCCTATCCTTATCTTTATTATTATTATATATATCTATATATATACATATATATTTACATATATATATATATATAAATATATATATATATATATATCTCTATAAATATATTTTTATATATATACATATATGTATATATCTATATAATTATAGATATATATATAAATATATATATATATATATATATATATATATATGTATATATATACAAATATACATAAATATACAGTATATATATGAATAAATATAAATATATATATATATATATATATATATATATATATACATACACACACATATATACATATATACATAAATATTTAAATATATGAATAAATACATATATATACATATCTAAACATATATATATAAGTATATATATATATATATATATATATATATATATATACATATATATGTGTATACATGAGGGTGTATATCCTATAAATACAAGACTACCGAATGTTTTACTTCTCCAGATTAACTCATTAGGAAAACAATGATTTCACCTGATAACACGAAAGCAACAAATTCCGAAGTAAATTAAATAATCGCGAGAAAGACTAGACAAGGAAATGCCTCATTTATGGGAAACTTCAGAGAGAGAGAGAGAGAGAGAGAGAGAGAGAGAGAGAGAGAGAGAGAGAGAGAGAGAGATTATGGAAAAGGGTCTCATATCTACAGTATAAAAGTCATAAAGGATATATGGCTAACATAAAGAAAAAAATGTAAGATATAGTTGATATAGGTATTGGGGTAATGTGTTGACAATTTAAGCTATAGAAGGTAAGTAATTTTGAGTGATTAAGTGTTTATGAATGTCGGAAAATGGCTGGTTTTGGTACAAGGGCGCTCAAGGGAAAAGAGTAGTTCAGTTCAATATTTACTATTCGAGCATTTGCATAAACGGAAAAAAAACTTAAATGTCTGTAGGTGCAAAGATATGGTATAAGAAATACACTAATTGAATTTAGGTGCAAAGATATGGTATAAGAAATACACTAATTGACTTTAAGTACAAAGATATGGTAAAAGAAAAACACTAAAAGACTGTAGGTGCAAAGATATGGTATAAGAAAAACACTAAATAACTGTAGGTGCAAAGATATGGTATAAGAAAAACACTAAATGACTGCAGGAGCAAAGATATGGTATAAGAAAAACGCTAAATGACTGCAGGAGCAAAGATATGGTATAAGAAAAACACTAAATGACTGCAGGTGCAAAGATATGGTATAAGAAAAACACTAAATGACTGCAGGTGCAAAGATATGGTATAAGAAAAACACCAAATGACGGTAGGTGCAAAGATATGGTATAAGAAAAACAGTAAATGACTCTGCAGGTGCAAAGATATGGTATAAGAAAAACACTAATTGACTTTAGGTGCAAAGATATGGTATAAGAAAAACACTAAATGACTTTAGGTGCAAAGATATGGTATAAGAAAAACACCGAATGAATTTAAGTGCAAAGATATGGTATAAGAAAAACACTAAATGACTGTAGCGGTATAAGAAAGACACTGAATGAAAGTAGGAGCAAAGATGTAGGATAAGATATCAAGTCACGAAAGGAGTACCACACCTTCCAATTGTGTCTCGTAAAAATGCTATCATAAATTTCTTCACTTCTGCACTACATCCATAAATATTCAAAATCCAAAGAGTTTAATGGTTCAATACTTCCCCCCTCCTTTTTTGTAATATCAATGCAACCTATAACATATAAACCCCAACCAGATGGTGCCTTTCACACCAAACAGGGCATATGTCACCAGCATATCATATCATATATTCGGTCAATAGTCTAGGAAGGACCGCCTCATCAGCCATTTAAAGGTTTAAAGGTCACCCATGAATGGTAGAGGCAAGGGACAGTGGCATTATCCTATCAAGGAGGACAGTGTCCCAGAGACGGACCACACACACACACAAATTATATATATATATATGATCAGCGCCCAAGGCCCCTCTCGACCAAAGCTAAGACCAGGAAGGGCCAAGCAAAGAAACTAACGAGTTTGAGGGGGACTTGAACCCCAGTCTGGAGTTAACCAGTCAGGGTCGTTACCACATCGGCCACCACAAAAAAGGGAGGTTCACAACCCCTTTCTTTGTTGTCCAACGCCTCGAGGTACAATATATCTGTAACCCAACTTTATTTCCGTTCCTCATCTCACTGGCCTATTTTCCCTGTTGGAGCCCTTGGGCTTATAGCATCCTGCTTTTCCAGCAAAGTCTGTAGCTTCGCTAATAATAATAATAATAATAATAATAATAATAATAATAATAATAATAATAATCCACAGCCAATATGAATTGTATCCTGATATCTAGAGAAATATGAATAGAAAGAAACCTCATATATAAAATGAATAACCATGAAAGTTATTCAATAATTATGAGAGTCCCTTAAAACATTTCAGTCTATTCAATGGACGAGATATCCCTTTCACATATGAAGCCCAGACGTGAATGAGACCCAAAGTGAAAAGAAGGGAGATATGTAATAACATATTCCTGATCGAACAAATTAAATACCTAATTGGAAGTATCTATTACAATACATGAGAGAGAGAGAGAGAGAGAGAGAGAGAGAGAGAGAGAGAGAGAGAGAGAGAGAGAGAGAGAGAGAGATGGGAATGGGAGAAGGAAAAAACTAATTGTGAAAGTTTTCGCCATTAGCTTCCGGGTAATGGCAGTAACACGATGCTCTCCACATGCCGAGAGAGAGAGAGAGAGAGAGAGAGAGAGAGAGAGAGAGAGTGCATGTGCGTGTGTGTTCATATCTATCTATCTAAATGTTCAGCCGTCATTTCTAAAGGGTTGAATACAGTAGTTTAGATTTGGCGGCAAGGAAAAAGAAAATAAACAAACGCTTTCTTAGCTAAATATATTCCAAAGTTAAACAGCTCGTCCCCCAGATATCATGAATGTTGTCCTTATCTATTCTCCCTAACAACGGAAGAAGCGCAAGACAAACTTTTAGGAGAACGAGAGGCATGATAAAAAAAAAATTAGTTTGTTTCCATTTCAAGTTTTGGGCGTCTATGAAAAGGCTGACGGTGTTCCACCATACCTGGGTCAAATCAGGGCAATTTGATTTTCGTTATTTCAACATATGAAAAGAAACACCTAGTTCTTTTAAGGTTTAAAGGTCTCTCGTGAATGGCAGGGGCAAGGGACAGTGACATTGCCCTACAGACTGAACATGTATACATACTATTGCAAGCGACCCGTCGAAAATGGCGGTTAAATATTTATATAAGCTATGCATACACACGCACCCCATTGTCATTAGGGTATGACTAATCCCTCTCTCTACTACCAGCGGGACGGGGAGAGTTGAGCGTGACCGGAAAAAATAGAAATACGTATACACACACACACACACACACACACACACATATATATATATATATATATATATATATATATATATATATATATATATATATTCATATATGTAATCAGACACTTGCTCTTAATTATATAGGGGAGATTTATCACCGTTCAAACTCCTCTCCTTCAAGCTAGGACCAAGGAGAGCCAGGAAATGGCTACTGATGACAAAGCAGGTTGACCTATAAGCTCCCTTAGAATTGTAGACATTGTTAGAAACTATCGAGCCTGACCTGGTCTCGAACTCCTATCCAACAGATTGTCAGACAGGGACGTTTCCAATAGGCTATCAACACCCAGGCCTTTACTTTCGTCTGTCCTCAATACCCTTAACTTTCATCATCATCATCATCTCCTCCAAGGCCTACTGACGCAAAAGACCTCGGTTAGATTTCGCCAGTCGTTTCTATCTTCAGCTTTTAATTCAATACTTCTCCATTCATCATCATCTATTTCGCGTTTCATAGTCCTCAGCCATGTAGGCCTGGGTTTACCTTGTTCCAATTTTCATTTTTAATTCATAGACTTCCTCTTTCCCCCGCAGCACATTTCTTTATTATTGGATTAAAAGAGATACTACGTGGATAATACAAAAGTTTCTAAAGGAGGATAATATATATATACACATATATATGTATATATATATATATATATATATATATATATATATATATATATATATGTATATATATATATATATATATATATATATATCAACATTTCGTATTCCTTGTTCCTTTGCAATTTACTATTACCTTACAAAACTGGAGTCTTATATTCCTTTCACAAACCACCTTTCCTAATTTAGCCAACAAGACTATAGTCAATTCTTTTTAGCGAGACAGATTTGCACCGCCACGCAGGGGTGCCCGTTTCTCTCGGAAAAGTTTCCTGATCGCTGATTGGTTGGTCAAGATAATTCTAACCAATCAGATAGCAGGAAACTTTTCCGAGCTAAAAGGACATCGCTGCGAGTCAGTGCAAATGCGCCTCATTAAAAAAAATTGTGTAGACTCTTTCATAAAGGCTTCTTTCCTCTTCTCTCCTAAGAACCATTGCTAGCTATACCTTGAATATCTTCCATTAAAAACCCATTCAAAATACAAGGGGGCTTTACAGATCCTAGGAAAGCAAATGACGAATGGCAAATCCCCATAACACACTCATTCAAGGGGTATAAAAGGATGGTCAAGTGGACGTGGGTGGCCTAAAGGCAAGTACCTTTTTTTTCTTATTTTCATTTCCTCGATATATCTATGTTAATCAGTAAGGAAGAGAGAGAGAGAGAGAGAGAGAGAGAGAGAGTCAAGGTCAAAGTCAAAAACCTTTATTCCATTATAAAGAGAGAGAGAGAGAGAGAGAGAGAGAGAGAGAGAGAGAGAGCATACTGGAGGCATGATTCTATTCAAATAAGCCGATATCGGTTCAAGAAAGTTGAGAATTGATTGAAATAAAAATGCAACGATGAGATAAAAGTCTAAAGATGAGGGGGGGGGAGAGAGAGAGAGAGAGAGAGAGAGAGAGAGAGAGAGAGAGAGAGAGATTAGGCCAAACCAATACCATGAAAGGAAAGGACGCCATTTCAGGTAAAGATGACATTTCAGGAAATTATACCATTTCTGGATATGATGCCATTTAAGGAAAGAATAGCTTTTCAGGAATGGATACCTTTCAGATAGGGATGCCATTTCAGAAAATTTGCCATTTCAGGAAATAATATTTACTATTTCAGAAAAGGATGTCATTTCAGAAAAGTATGCTTATTCAGGTAAGGATGCCATTTCAGGAAATGGTTACCATTTCAGGAAAGGATACCATTTCAGGTAAGGATGCCATTTCGGGAAATGACTACTATTTCAGAAAAAAAGATGCCATTTCAGGTAAGGATGCCGCTTCAGGTAAGGATGCCATTTCATGTAAGGATGCCATTTCAGGAAAGGATGCCATTTCAGGAAAGGATACCATTTAGGGAAATGGTTACCATTTCAGAAAAGGATGCCTTTTCAGGTAAGGATGCCGTTTCAGGAAAGGATACCATATTTCAGGAAAGGATACCATATTTCAGGTAAGGATGCCATTTCAGGAAAGGATGCCATTTCAGGTAAGGATACCATTTCAAGTAAGGATACAATTTTAGGTAAGGGTACCATTTCAGGTAAGGATGCCATTTCAAGAAATGACTACCATTTCAGGTAAGGATGCCATTTCAGGAAATGACTACCATTTCAGGTAAGGATACCATTTGAGGTAAGGATGCCATTTTAAGGAAATGACTACCCTTTCAGGAAAGGATATCATCTTAGGTAAGGGTACCATTTCAGGTAAGGATGCCATTTCTGGCAAGGATGCCATTTCTGGCAAGGATGCCATTTCAGGAAATGACTACCATTTCCGGTATGGATACCATTTCAGGTAAGGATGCCATTTTAGGAAATGACTACCATTTCAGGAAAGGATACCATTTTAGGTAAGGATACCATTTCAGGTAAGGATACCATTTCAGGAAATGACTACCATTTCAGGAAAGGATACAATTTTAGCTAAGGATACCATTTCAGGTAAGAATGCCAATTCAGGATATGACTACCATTTCAGGAGAGGATAACATTTTAGGTAAGGTTACTATTTGAGATAAGGATGCCATTTCAGGAAATGACTACCATTTCAGGTAAAGATACCATTTCAGGTAAGGATGCCATTTTAGGAAATGACTACCATTTCAGGAAAGTATACCATTTTAGCTAAGGGTACCATTTCAGGTAAGGATACTACTTCAGGAAATGACTACCATTTCAGGAAAGAATTCAATTTCAGGTAAGGATACCATTTCAGGCAAGGATCCCATTTCCGGAAATGACTACCACTTCAAGAGAGGATACCATTTTAGGTAGGGTACCATTTCAGGTAAGGATGCCATTTCAGGAAATGACTACCATTTCAGGAAAGGATACCATTTCAGGTAAGGATACCATTTCAGGAAATGACTTCCATTTCAGGAAAGGATACCATTTTAGGTAAGGGTGCCATTTCAGCTAAGGATGCCATTTCAGGAAATGACTACCATTTCAGGAAAGGATACCATTTCAGGTAAGGATACCATTTCAGGTAAGGATGCCATTTCAGGAAATGACTACCATTTCAGGAAAGGATACCATTTTAAGTAAGGGTACCATTTCAGGTAAGGATGCCATTTCAGGAAATGACTACCATTTCAGGAAAGGATACCATTTCAGGTAAGGATGCCATTTCAGGAAATGACTACCATTTCAGGAAACTATACCATTTCAGGTAAGGATACCATACCAGGTAAGGATGACATTTCAGGAAATGACTACCATTTCAGGGAAGGATACCATTCTAGGTAAGGTTACCATTTCAGGTAAGGATACCATTTCAGGAAATGACTACCATTTCAGGAAAGAATGCTATTTCAGAGAAGGACGTCCTTTCATAAAAGAATACCATTCCAGGAAAGGATCCATTTCAGGAGAGGACAGCATATCAGGAAAAAATTCTATTTCAGAAAAGGATGTCAGTTCATAAAAGAAAACCATTTCAGGTAAGGACGCCAATGCAGAAGGGGACACCATTTCAGGAACGAATGCTATTTCAGAGAAGGATGTTATTTCATAAAAGAATAACCTTTCAGGAAAAGATGCCATTTTAGGAAAAAAAAAATTCAGGAAAGGTAAATATTTTGAGATTAGTAAATGAAACGGCTCAAATTATTTCTTTTGAATACTGCGAAAAATAATGAGCTAATTTGCTTCCCAAAATTCTCACTGGTTCGAAAAACCTTAAAGATTAAATGTTTTCTTTAAAAATCATAAGACTATATATATATATATATATATATATATATATATATATATATATACATACATACATACATACAA
>NC_090763.1:36299795-36302295 GCF_036898095.1 Palaemon carinicauda
ATCAAACTAGGACCAGGGAGGGCCAGGCAATGGCTGCTAATGACTCAGAGTAGATCTACAGGCTCCTCCAACACCCTCCACGCCCACAAAGATGGTGAGGCTGCAGACTACTACAAGAAACCATCGAGCTTGAGCGGGTCTCGAACCACCGTCCAACAGACTGCGAGTAAGGGGCGTTTCCAAGCGACCAGATCCCTTGAACTGATTGAACCCCCTTGGGAATGTAGAGGGTCAAGGCGTGTGTGACGTTATTTCCGGTTAGACGCATTGATCCCATACATAATTCAACGAAGGCTAAGTTGAGAAACAGGTAAGATTATCTTATGAGAGATTCATGACTTTCTGCCTCTATCTATCTCACTATATTTTGATAGAACTAGTAAAACACGGGCTATGCAAATGCCGCAATAATAAGCCGAACCTCTAAATATGTGTTTGACGTCAGTGATAAATTTAATCAAGTATAAGAAATGTCTCAATATGCTTCAATTATTATTATTATTATTATTATTATTATTATTATTATTATTATTATTATTATTGATTTTAATAATAATAATAATGATTTTAACTTTAAAAATATTAATATAATTTAAGAATATTACCATAACTTAAAATTTATAACTGGCAAACTCAAAATTAGCAACAATACTAAAACCGTCAGAGTTAACTTAACATAGTATTCCCTTCAAGACAGACTCAAATACAATAACTATACTAAACAACGAAAACGGGAGGCTATAATGACCACCAAAAGCCTATTTAAAACAAAGCTCGGAAAAGTTTCCTGATCGCTGATTGGTTCGACAAGATAATTCTAACAAATCAGATGGCAGGAAGCTTTTCCGAGCTAAAAGGGCACCGCTACGAGTCAGTGCAAATGTGTCTCATTAAAGAAAATTGAGTATAGCCTTCGTTTTTCCGAGCAGAAATAAAGTTAAAAAGTCTTTGAAAAAGGGGACACCGACCACCCCCCCCCCCTTTCCCTCTAAATTGCCAGTGACAGGAACTCCTTTTCTCTTCTGATTTATTCAGTCTGAAAAATGGAAATGTTTATCCATTCATTGATTGAATTCAATCTGCCCCAGACGTCAAAGAAGCTTTATACATTTCAACAAACGGCCATCTACATAAACAGAGTTTGGATAGCCCCATTCTCTCTCTCTCTCTCTCTCTCTCTCTCTCTCTCTCTCTCTCTCACTCTCTCTCTCTCTCTCTCTCTCTCTCACATCTAAATAAACAGAGGAGACTAGGATAGCCCCATTCTCTCTCTCTCTCTCTCTCTCTCTCTCTCTCTCTCTCTCTCTCTCTCTCTCTCTCTCTCTCTCTCTCTCTCTCTCTCTCTCTGTGTTAGCAAAATGTAAAGCAAAAATGGGAATGTTATTCAGACACTTTAAAACAAGAAAAGCTGAACACATGATTATGCTTTACAAAACTCATGTACGTAGTATACTCGAGTACTGCAATGTGATTTGGTACTCACACTACCAAAAGGATATTGCACAAATAGTGTGTGTTCAAAGGTCCTATACTGCTAGAATAGAAGAAGTTAAGGACCTTGACTACTGGGAAAGGCTGCAATTTTTTAAAACTATACAGTCTAGAAAGGAGAAGAGAACGCTACATGATAATACAAGCATGGAAGCAAATAGAAGGAATTACTGAAAACATCATGGAGCTAAAAACATCAGAAAGAGCAAGCCGAGGTAGATTAATAGTGCCAGAAACTATACCAGGTAAACTAAGGAAGGCGCACAGGACATTAATCCACTACGCACCAGCATCGATAATGCAGCGACTATTTAATGTGCTGCCAGCTCATCTAAGAAACATATCAGGAGTGAGCGTAGATATGTTTAAGAATAAGCTCGATAAATACCTAAGATGCATCCCAAACCATCCAAGACTGGAAGATGCAAAATACACCGGAAGCCGCATTAGCAACTCTGGTGGATATACGAGGTGCCTCACATTGAGGGACCTGGGGGAACCCAAACACAGAATAAGGAATAAGGCAAGGTAATCCTTACTGATTAACGAGATATATCTAAGAAATGAAAATAAGAAAAGAAAGCTATTTCTCTCTCTCTCTCTCTCTCTCTCTCTCTCTCTCATCTACATAAACAAGAGGAGATTAGGATAGCCCCATTCTCTCTCTCTCTCTCTCTCTCTCTCTCTCTCTCTCTCTCTCTCTCTCTCTCTCTCTCTCTCTCTCTCTCTCTCTCTCTTTAAGAGCATTTACTTTCGACCACTTCCGCCCTCCTTTTCTGCATATCACTGTATGTATAATACACAAGTTAAACGTGTCCTTGAGTCTCTCTCTCTCTCTCTCTCTCTCTCTCTCTCTCTCTCTCTCCTACAAGGGCATTTGTTTATATGTTGAACAAGCTGACGTAAGTCTCTTCTTAAAGTATTTTATATTAATTATTTATTAATTCATGTAGTTTATTTAATTCCTTATTTCCTTTCTTCACTGGGCTATTTTTCCCTGTTAAAGCCC
>NC_090763.1:36307295-36312295 GCF_036898095.1 Palaemon carinicauda
ATATATATATTTATATATATATATATTTATGCATATATATATATTCATACATAAATATATGTGACGGGCCGAGAGAGGAGTTGTGAACTCAAAGGCAGATTGGAAACGACTGAGTTATTTATTAAGGAACACTCTTCTTTATATACAAAACCTCAAGGCAACAGGACATGACCTGTTCGAGAGACACACAAAGTTACAGAGCAAAACGGAGACATGATCATTCAGGTTCTTTTTAGTGCGAGGGAAGAGCGCAGATACAAGCATAATATATACAAAATAATTATGTACAATTGTGTGACACACGGTTGGTACATGGCTCCCCCCCTAAAAATGACATACTGTACATGTTAAATAGGGCGCCCTGATCTAGAGAGGCGAACTGTAGGCGGGTCATCTGGCAGAAGATAAGCAGGTTTTAGACGATCAATGGAGACCCAGTCTTCTTTGCCCCGAATGTTTAGGAGGAATGCTTTCGGACTGCGTCGGATCACAAGGAAAGGGCCCGTGTAAGGGGGCGTTAGTGGTGGCTTGCTGGTGTCGTTGCGCAGGAAGACGTGCGTTGCAGAGTGCAAGTCCGTTGGTATGTGATGCTTCGCTGGGGGCTTGTAAGTCTGGCGGCACGGAGTAAATTTTCCCACGACGTGACGTATGCGCTGGAGATCGTCGGAGGAGGTCGTAGAAGGAAAAAATTCGGCAGGGACGACCAACGGGTCGCCATACACCATTTCGGCTGCCGAGACGTCGAGGGCGTCTTTAGGAGTGGTCCTTAGTCCAAGGAGGACCCAGGGAAGCTGAGTAAACCAGTTGCAATCCTTGCAGCGGGACATCAAAGCTGCTTTGAGGGTGCGATGAAAACGTTCAACCATTCCATTGGCAGCGGGGTTGTAGGCCGTTGTCTGATGTAGGGTGATGCCCAGGAGATTCGCTAATGACGTCCATAATTGAGAGGTGAAAGTTGTTCCCCTGTCAGAAGTAATATGCTCAGGGATACCGAATCTTGAAATCCATCCAGAGAGTAAGGCAGATGTACATGAGGCGGACGTTGCAGTTTCCATGGGAATGGCTTCAGGCCAACGAGTGGAGCGGTCGATGACGGTAAACAGGTAACGATGTCCTTGTGATGTGGGTAGGGGGCCTACAACGTCGACGTGAATGTGTGCGAAACGACGCTGAGGTTGAGGAAAGGTGCCCACTCCTGAATCCGTGTGTCGATGTACTTTGGAAGTTTGGCAAGAAGTACACGCACGGACCCAATCCTTAGCATCCTTAGAAATGCCGTGCCAAATGAACTTTGCCTTCAGCAGCTGTGCAGTAGAACGGCACGAGGGATGTGAAAGGCCGTGGATGAAATCAAACACCTGTCGGCGCATGGGAGCAGGAATCCAAGGTCGCGGTCTGCCAGTACTGACGTCACAGAGGAGGGTGGTGTTGGAGTCTTCGAGGGGAAAATCCTCCCAACGGAGGGACGTGCAGGATGTCCTACAAGCTTGATACTCTGGATCCTGTCGTTGGGCTTCAGCCAGGGCGTTGTAATCCAATCCCAGTTGAACGGCAGCCAACGTGTTTTTTGACAGGGCATCGGCAACAGGATTCATTTTCCCAGGGACGTATTGGAGGGTGCAATTGTATTCAGCCACGGCGGAGAGATGTCGGCGTTGACGGGCGGACCAGGCGTCAGACTGTCGAGTGAAGGCGTGCACCAGAGGCATGTGGTCTGTACGAATGACGAAGGGCGTACCTTCTAAGAAATGGCGAAAGTGACGGACAGCCAAGTGCACCGCCAGCAATTCTCGATCGAAGGTAGAATAACCCGATTCTGCCTTGGACAGTTTTCTGCTGAAGAAGGCCAATGGGCGGGGCGAGCCTTTGACCACCTGCTCGAGTACTGCACCAATAGCGATGTCGCTGGCATCGGTGGAGAGAAGGAGAGGGGAGTGTGGGATAGGAAAAGTGAGAGCCGCAGCAGTTGATAGGGCCTTCTTTGCATTGCAGAAGGCTGCTTCTTGAAGGGGACCCCACTTCAGGTCCTTTGGCTTGCCCTTGAGGGAGGCGTAGAGGGGAGCAAGAGTGGCGGCAATGGCTGGCAGAAAACGGTGATAATAGTTGATCATGCCCAAGAATTCCTGCTGAGCTTTGACGGTCGAGGGCGTGGGGAAATTCTGAACGGCTGCTACCTTCTCAGGGAGGGGATGGACTCCTTCAGGAGTGATACGGTGCCCTAAGAACGACACTTCGTTGGCGCCAAAGGTACACTTGTCGTACCGGACTACAAGGCCATTTTGTTGCAGGCGGTCGAGCACGATGCGCAGGTGACGGAGGTGTTCCTCTTTTGAGGAGAACACAAGTATGTCGTCCACATAACATACACAGAAAGGGAGGTCCCCTAAGATGCCATCCATGAGACGTTGAAACGTTGCCCCAGCATTACGAAGGCCAAAACAGGAGTAATTGAAGGTGTATGTGCCAAACGGAGTGGTGATGGCGGTCTTGGGGATGTCTTCTGGGTTCATAGGCACCTGATAATACCCCTTCAGGAGGTCGAGCGTAGAGAAAACCTTCGCTTTGTGCAGGTAGGAGGTTACATCGGCAATGTTTGGGAGGGGGTAGTGATCCGGTTCTGTTTGCATGTTCAGGCGCCTGTAATCCCCGCACGGACGGAGGGAGCCGTCTTTCTTCAGAACGATGTGTAAGGGTGACGACCATGGGCTGGAGGCCTTTTGGCAAAGGCCCATTTTCTCCATTTCGGCAAACGTCTGTTTGGCGGCTGCCAATCGTTCCGGTGCTAGACGTCTGAATTTTGCGAAGACTGGGGGTCCCGTCGTCTTGATATGGTGATAAATACCGTGCTTGGCAGGAACCGTGGGCGTTTGGCGAAGTTCTGGACGGAAAACTTCCGGGTACGACGTGAGGAGGTGGGCGTAGGCATCCGTGGGTGCGCTGATGTGGAGAGCGAGGTTAGAGAGGGCGGGTTGAAGAGGTGTCGACAAGTACGAGTCTGCATTGACCAATCGTCGGTGGGCGACATCGACCAGAAGGTGGAAATGAGAGAGGAAATCCGCACCGAGGATTGGCATTGTGACGTCAGCAACGAGAAACTTCCAATTGAATTTACCGTTTCCGAACGATAATGTGAGGTTCTCGTAACCGTAGGTGGGTATCGCAGATCCGTTGGCAGCTACCAAGCGGAAGTCGGCAGATGTAGACAGACTACGTTGTGCCTTGAAGAGTTTCCTTGGCAAAAGAGAACGACAAGCACCTGTGTCTACCAAAAATCGCACGCCCGTTCCTGCATCCTGTAAAAAGAAAAGATTAGAAACATGGGAGGCCACCGCCACAAGCGATGGCCTACTTACACGTTTTTTGGCCACTGACAATCTTTGGCACATTTCTTCGCGGTTGCCCCGAATCTGAAGTGGTAGTAGCAAAACTGCGGCGGATGGGAGGTAGTAAGTGGCTGTAGAAGTCGTTCGCTGGGGCGCGAGCGATTGGTGGGTGGTGGGCGGCTTTGTCGCCGCTTCGGCACGTCACGGGGTAGGCGTGTATGTCCTACGGCATTCATGTCAGCTTCGGTTGACGTTGAATAGGCATCCTCGTCGTCAGGGGTGGAGGCGTTGATGGAGGTCTTGAAGTGGCTGTCCATAAGGGCGTCGGCTTTGGTCATCAAGTCCTTTATGGGTAAACTATCTACATCGGGTATGGCAGCGCGCACAGGTTCAGGTAAACGGCGTATCCAAAGGGCACGGAGTAGGTTCACCTCACGAGAAGAGCTGTCTGCGGCAGGTTGAAGGCGAGCGATACTGGTCATTTCCCTGAGGGCAAGCGAAGCCCTTTGATCCCCCAACGGTTGTTGCGAGAGCTGAAAAAGCTTTGCTATACGGGCGGCTGGCGACGGCGAGTACTGCTGCAGAAGGTATGATTTGAGGTCGTCATACGCTATTGGGGTGTCTCCTTGTTCACAAAGCCAGTCGGATATTTCTGGGAAGGTGTCCTCGGGTATCGCCGCGAGAACATAATCCGCTTTGGTGGTTGAGCGAGTCACACCCCTGATACGAAAGTGGACTTCAGCGCGTTGAAACCAAGCGAACGCTTCTCCGCTAGCGAACGGTGAAAGTTTCAATGGAGCGGCCGCAGTGCCAACTGCTGGGGTAGAGTCCGCCTCCGTCATATTACCAACGATGGAGGGGCGAGGGAGGTGGGGGTGGAAGGCAGTGGGAGCGAGTCGACTTCCGGGGTCACCAATGTGACGGGCCGAGAGAGGAGTTGTGAACTCAAAGGCAGATTGGAAACGACTGAGTTATTTATTAAGGAACACTCTTCTTTATATACAAAACCTCAAGGCAACAGGACATGACCTGTTCGAGAGACACACAAAGTTACAGAGCAAAACGGAGACATGATCATTCAGGTTCTTTTTAGTGCGAGGGAAGAGCGCAGATACAAGCATAATACATACAAAATAATTATGTACAATTGTGTGACACACGGTTGGTACATATATATACATATTTATTTATACATAAATATATATATATATATATATATATATATATATATATATATATATAAATTCATACATATATATATATACATATATATATATATATATATATATATACATATATATATACATATATATATTTATACATATATATGTATATATATATACAAATCCATATATATATATATATACATATATATTCATATATATATAAATATATATATATATATATACATATATAATTTATATTATACAACCAGTCCCGAACAGAAACGTAAACACAGTTTGAATTAGCGTCTCTGCCGGCCCCAAAAGACGGAGTCAGTCAAGAATTGCCAGAAGAAGTGAGAGAGAGAGAGAGAGAGAGAGAGAGAGAGAGAGAGAGAGAGAGAGAGAGAGAGAGAACGTGTAATTATCATTCCAAGCGGACAGTATCTAATTTTTGTTCCGTCTTGCTCTGGACAGTAATTACGTCTCATTAGTAGTCCGAGAGGGAATTCAT
>NC_090763.1:36314795-36322295 GCF_036898095.1 Palaemon carinicauda
CGTGTCTGCTAT
The DNA here is from genome assembly GCF_036898095.1 of Palaemon carinicauda. Lineage (NCBI taxonomy): Eukaryota > Metazoa > Arthropoda > Malacostraca > Decapoda > Palaemonidae > Palaemon > Palaemon carinicauda. The sequence continues at coordinate 36,314,808 of NC_090763.1, forward strand.
TTATCAATAGCAAGGCAATCTACAATCATCATCATCAGGATATCATCACCATCATTATCATCTCCTCCTACGCCTATTGACGCAAAGGGCCTCGGTTAGATTTCGCCAGTCGTCTCTATCTTGTTCATCTTCTACTTCGCGCTTCATAGTCCTCAGCCATGTAGGCCTGGGTCTACCAACTCTTCTACTCCCAAGTGGAGCCCAAGGATATAACTATGGAAAAAAACCAACAAGGCTAAATCTGCGAAATGAATACGACAACGGTGAAGAGGTTTGAAATGGATGTCCCACTGTAGGTTAGGTTAGGTTAGATTATGAAAACATAAAAAAATTAATTTGTTTTATAGATAGCATTATCTGATAAACAGGAATGAATTTAAGTTACTGTATCAGATTCAATTGTATTTTCAATAATAGTTAGAATATATTTTATTGTATTTCAATCACTTGTATTTCTTAAGAGTGGTTAGCATTCCTAATAATTATTCAATGATCTGAAAATAATGGTTTTTGATTATGTGTTAAATTTTCATCCTTGTAATTAAAACAGAAACAAAACTTCAAATATTAACAAACCTTCGATATTGTAAAAATCACTAAAAAAAAAATAATAATAATGAAAAAAATGCAAATTCCAAGAGCCTTCAAGTTGAAAAATAAATCCAAAATGGCTTTTGAATAAAAAAAAATCCAAAATGGCCTTTAAATTTAAATAAATGGCATTTAAATTGGAAATTAGAAAATGCTCTTTAAATTGAAAACAAAAATCCAAAAATGACCTTTAAATTAAAAAAAAATCCAAAATGGCCTTTGAAATAGAAACACAAAAATGGCCTATAAATTGTAAAATAAATCCAAAATGGATTTCAATTTGAAAAAAAAAATTCAAAATGGCCTTTAAATTGAAAAATCCAAAATGACCTTTATATTGAAAATAAAAACCCAAAATTGCATTTAAATTGAAGATAAAAACCCCAAATTGTCTTTAAATTCAAGATAAAAATCCAAAATTGCCTTTAAATTGAAAATAAAAAATCAAAATTGCCTTTAAATTGAAAATAAAAACCCCAAATTGCCTTTAAATTGAAGATAAAAATCCAAAATTGCCTTTCGATTGAAAAAAAAAAAAACATCAAAATGACATTCAACTTGAAAAAAAAAAAAATCTAAAAAGGCCTTTAAATCTTAACCACTAAAGAACAAATACGTCCAAACAAGGAAATACTGAAAACGAAGCGACTCTTCCTTTTCTGAGCAAGGAAAGAACAAACATCGCTGAATCCATACTCTATTTGTTTCCCCCCTTTAAATCTCCTGTACTGGCACAATTTGAATCCGCCAATTAAATTTTGGAGGTAAACATAAAATTGGGTTCTCTCTCGGAGGGATTAATAACTGACCCGAATATTGAAGTGTGAAGGTTTAGGTTTCCCTGGAGGGGATCAGCTCTCAATATTGTACTGGTGTATTTGTGAGATATGTTTAATAAAAAGAAATACTGTATTATAAAAACAACTGAGATGGCAGTCACTTCATTTACTTGTACCTGAGTGTTGTACAGTTTTCTTAAGTTTCCAGACAGTATACTTTAATATTATGCATTTTTTTACATGTTCGGAAAGTAGACTTAAGTGATAAAGAAGACATTAAGGGTTTCATGAGGAAACTGAAGACTTTCTTATTCCCTGAGGCGTCTGACAGTGGCAATTTAACAGTAAATGACGACAGTGGAGGTCCTGTAAAGAGTAGGGTTCCCCTGCTGTATGGGACAGGAAAAGCATCCGCCAAAGTAAAGTAAAGAGTTTCCAGGTGTTTTCAGGCAGAAGATATTGATGTACAGATTCCTGGTGCTTCCAGACAGAAGATGTGGATGTACAGATCCCTGGTGCTTCCAGACAGAAGATATGGATGTACAGATTCCTGGTGCTTCCAGACAGAAGATGTGGATGTACAGATCCCTGGTGCTTCCAGACAGAAGATATGGATGTACAGATTCCTGGTGCTTCCAGACAGAAGATGTGGATGTACAGATCCCTGGTGCTTCCAGACAGAAGATATGGATGTACAGATTCCTGGTGCTTCCAGACAGAAGATGTGGATGTACAGATCCCTGGTGCTTCCAGACAGAAGATATGGATGTACAGATTCCTGGTGCTTCCAGACAGAAGATATTGATGTACAGATTCCTAGTGTTTCCAGACAGATATTGATGTACAGATTCCTGGTGCTTCCAGACAGAAGATATTGATGTACAGATTCCTGGTGCTTCCAGACAGAAGATGTGGATGTACAGATCCCTGGTGCTTCCAGACAGAAGATATGGATGTACAGATTCCTGGTGCTTCCAGACAGAAGATATTGATGTACAGATTCCTAGTGTTTCCAGACAGATATTGATGTACAGATTCCTGGTGCTTCCAGACAGAAGATATTGATGTACAGATTCCTAGTGTTTCCAGACAGAAGATATTGATGTACAGATTCCTGGTGCTTCCAGACAGAAGATATTGATGTACAGATTCCAAGTGTTTCAATACAGAAGATATTGATGTACAGATTCCTGGTGTTTCCAGACAGAAGATTCTGAGGTACAGATTCCTGGTGTTTCCAGATAGAAGATATTGGTGCTGAACAGTTTCCTCGTGTTTCCAGATAGAAGATATTGGTGCTGAACAGTTTCCTGGTGTTTCCAGATAGAAAATATTGGTGCTGAACAGTCTACTGGTGTTTCCAGATAGAAGATATTGGTGCTGAACAGTTTCCTGGTGTTTCAAGATTGAAGATATTGGCGATGAACAGTTTCCTGGTGTTTCCAGATAGAAGATATTGGTGCTGAACAATTTGCAGGTGTTTTCAGATAGAAGATATTGGTACTGATCAGTTTCCTGGTGTTTTCAGATAGAAGATATTGGTGCTTAACAGTTTCCTGGTCTTGCCAGATAGAAGATATTGGTGCTGAACAGTTTCCAGGCGTTTTCAGTTAGAAGAGATTGGTGCTGAACCGTTTCCCGGTGTTTCTAGATAGAATATATTGGTGCTGAACAGTTTCCTGGTCTTTCCAGATAGATGATATTGGTGCTGAACATTTTCCAGGTGTTTCCAGATAGAAGATATTGGTATTGAATAGTTTCCAAGTGTTTCCAGGTAGAAGATATTGGTGCTGAACAGTTTCCAGGTGTTTCCAGGTAGAAGATATTGGTGCTGAACAGTCTCCAGGTGTTTCCAGGTAGAAGATATTGGTGCTGAACAGTTTCAAGGTGTTTCCAGGTAGAAGATATTGGTGCTGAACAGTTTCCAGGTGTTTCCAGGTAGAAGATATTGGTGCTGAACAGTCTCCAGGTGTTTCCAGGTAGAAGATATTGGTGCTGAACAGTTTCAAGGTGTTTCCAGGTAGAAGATATTGGTGCTGAACAGTTTCCTGGTCTATCCAGATAAAAGATATTGCTGCTGAACAGTTTCTTGGTGTTTCCAGATAGAAGATATTGGTGCTTAACAGTTTCCTGACGTGTCCAGATAGAAGATATTGGTGCTGAACAGTTTCCTGGTGTTTGGTGTTTCCAGGAGGAAGATATTGGTATTGAACAGTTTCCTGGTCTTTCCAGATAGATGATATTGGTGCTGAACATTTTCCAGGTGTTTCCACGTGGAAGATATTGGTGCTGAACAGCTTCCTGCTGTTTCCAGATAGAAGATATTGGTGCAGAGCAGTTTCCTAGTGTTTCCAGATAGAGGATATTGGATCTGAACAGTTTCCTGGTGTTTCCAGATAGAAGATATTGGTGCTGAACAGTTTCCATGTGTTTCTAGATAGAAGATATTGGTGCTGAACAGCTTCCTGGTGTCTCCAGATAGAAGATATTGGTCCAGAGCAGTTTCCTGGTGTTTCCAGATAGTAGATATTGGTGATGAACAGTTTCCAGGTGTTTCCAGATAGAAGATATTGGTACTGAACAGTTTCCAGGTGTTTACAGATAGAAGATACTGGTGCTGAACAGCTTCCTGGTGTTTCCAGGTAGAAGATATTGGTCCAGAGCCGTTTCCTGGTGTTTCCAGATAGTAGATATTGGTGATGAACAGTTTCCAGGTGTTTCCAGATAGAAGATATTGGTACTGAACAGTTTCCAGGTGTTTCCAGATAGAAGATATTGGTGCTGAACAGTTTACTGGTGTTTCAAGATAGAAGATATTGGTCCAGAGCAGTTTCCTGGTGTTTCCAGATAGAGGATATTGGATCTGAACAGTTTCCTGGTGTTTCCAGATAGAGGATATTGGATCTGAACAGTTTCCTGGTGTTCCCAGATAGAAGATATTGGTGCTGAACAGTTTCCAGGTGTTTCCATATGGAAGATATTGGTGCTGAACAGTTTCCAGATAGAAGATATTGGTGTTGAACAGTTTCCAGATAGAAGATATTGGTGCTGAACAGCTTCCTGGTGTTTCCAGATAGAAGATATTGGTGCTGAACAGTTTCCAGGTGTTTCAAATAGTATATAAAATTATACCATTCGTTTTTACTAGAAAAGAAAACTAAGCGTAAAAACATTCCTGTAATCTTAAACAGTCACCTATAGCTTCTGGATCGTAAATATCCGATTGATATTCCTCTACATAAAGTTCCAGCAGCTAAAATATTATTTGCTTGGTCTGATCACAACATTATCATCTGGTGTTACAAGGCAGCATTGCAAACTATAACCTCGTTTTTTTTCTCTCTCTCTCTCTCTCTCTCTCTCTCTCTCTCTCTCTCTCTCTCTCTCTCTCTCTCTCTCTCTCTCTCTCTGTATGTATATATATATATATATATATATATATATATATATATATATATATATATATTTAGATATAGATATATATCCATATATATATATATATATATATATATATAGATATATATCGATACACACACACACACACACACACATATATATATATATATATATATATATATATACATATATATATGGGTATATATATAGATACATATACACATATCTATGTATATATATATATATATATATATATATATAATACACACAAACACACACATACATATTTAACCAAGTACTAACAAGCCAAAACCAGGACCACCGCAAATACGGCCTGCATCACCACCACGTCCTTCCCATAAAATCACCAATCATGACAATTAATTAATTTCCCAGCGTACTTTCTTCGGCCTGATTTCCCACAGGTCCCTCGCCTCCTACTTGATCCCTCCAGCTCAAGACAAGATGTAATTAGATCGTCCTAGGAATTCGTCAACATTTTCTTGGTATGTAAGGATGTCTTTTAATCATTTTTGAATTCTTCCCGAAGCCTTTGCAGTTACGTTGACATTTATTATTATTATTATTATTATTATTATTATTATTATTATTATTTATTAATTATTATTAATTATTATTAATTAATTATTATTAATCATTATTAATTAATTATTTTTAATTAATTTTTATTTATAATTATTATTTTAATTATTTATCATTAATTATTCATTATTACTATTAATTATTAATCATTAATATCTATTAATATTATTATTTATTATTATTATTATTATTATTATTATTTGCTAAGCTACTACCCTAGTTGGAAAAGCAGGATCCTATAAGCCCAGCGGCCCCATCAAAGAAAACAGCCCTGTGAGGAAAGGAAACAAGGAAATATAAAATATTTGAAGAACAGTAACAATATTAAAATAAACATTTCCTATATACGGTAAAGAAAACTTTAACAAGAGTAGTATTTATATGTTTAGGTTCATAATTGAGTAATTGGTCTCCCTCTCCTTCTCGTTCCCTGTACCTCCAATGTTACTAGGCAGAGGGTGATGGAAATGGAGGTACAGGAAACGAGAAGGAGAGGGAGACCAAAGCGAAGGTGGATGGACTGTATCAAGGATGACCTTCGATCAAAGGGATTGACCGGTGATGAAGTGTGGGACAGAGGTAGATGGAGAAAGCTGACCAGAAACATCGACCCCACATAAAGGTGGGAAAAGATGCAGACAATGAAGAAGAAGAAGAGGCCTTAGCGTAGTGGATTCATATTTTAATCATAGACTGGGATAAATAAAGGGATTTAATTCAATAAGATTAAGCAATTTAACTTGAAGAAAACACCTTGCCGTGTTTAAGAATCTTGGGTATTAAAAATCTAGTTATGTATATTTATATATTTTAAAAACACAGGAGCTTTCACAATTTTTTAAAGGTGCCTATTCAGTTCTTATGTTTTTAAAATATACAACGATGTATGACTTTGGATTTATAACACCCATTAATAATTTTTAAAAGAATTATAAAGTTGGCATTATAATGGTGTCACATTTTCCTGCTATGCAAACAACAAAAGGGGATAAATGTTCTCTACGGTCTTTAATTAATCGTTAATACCAAGTTGCCGTCACTAAGAAAAAAAATCGAAAAAAATGAAAGGACCCATTTTCAAATCAGTTCGCAAATAAAAACATGGCTTTTGATAAGAAAATACTTTTGAATCATCTCCAATAAAGGGTTCAGCTCAATCGTTGAAAATGAAAGATAAAAGCCATTTAAGATAAAAAAGTATTCAAGTACTTTGTTAGAGATAAAAGATGAAGCAGAGTAGAATAAAAATGTGTTCAAGTAATTCGGTTGAAAATAAAAGATAAAGCGATTTAGGATAAAAATGTGTTCAAGTAATTCGTTGAAAATAAAAGGTAAACCCATTTAAGATAAAAAAGTGTTCAAGTAATCCGTTGGAAATAAAAGATAAAGCAGAGTAGGATAAAAAAAACGTTCAAGCAATTCCCTGAAAATTAAAGATAAAGCAATTTAGGATAAAAAAAATTTCAAGTAATTAATTGAAAATAAAAGATAAAGCCATTTAGGATAAAAAAAAAGTGTTCAAGCAATTCGTTGAAAATAAAAGATAAAGCAATTTGGGATAAAAAAAAAAGTTCAAGCAATGCTTTAAAAATTTAAGATAAAGCAATTTAGGATAAAAAAAAAGTGTTCAAGTAATTCGTTGAAAATAAGAGATAAACCAATTTAGGATAAAAAAAAGTATTCAAGCAATTCATTGAAAAAATAAGATAAAGCCATTTAGGATAAATAAAAAGTGTTCAAGTAATTCGTTGAAAATAAAAGATAAAGCAATTTAGGATAAAAAAAAAGGTGTTCAAGTAATTCGTTGAAAATAAAAGACAAAGCAATTTAGGATAAAAAAAAAGTGTTCAAGTAATTTGTTGAAAATAAAAGATGAAGCAATTTAGTATAACAAATGGTTCAAGAAATGGACTGAAAATACAAGATAAATCAGAACAGGATAAATCAACATTTAAGTAATGCGCTGAAAATAAAAGATAAAATAATTTAGGATACAAAATGGTTCAAGCAAGGTACTGAAAATGAAAGATAAAAGCAGTTTATGATTAAATAAAAAAGAGGTTTAACTCTTTCGAGCTCCTTTCATATGTTCATACTGATATTCACATCTAACATCGCC
>NC_090763.1:36327295-36329132 GCF_036898095.1 Palaemon carinicauda
TATATATACATATGTATATATATATATATATATGTGTGTGTGTGTATATATGTACATATACATATGTATATATATATATATATATATATATACATATAACGGGCCGTCAAAATAAGAGCCCGTGTTCCACCATAGTTCAGCGGCAATCTTACCGGTCTATCAATCAGATAGATTTTTTAGTTTTCTAGCAACCGAGCATCAAAGGTCATTAACTCCGATATCGTTTATTATGAATAAAGAATGATAGGAAATTTAATTTAAAACCAGAAGAGCGAAGATGTCCCTACAAAATTTAAATACGAATCAAATACCCTCCCTAAGTTCTACATCACCCTTCGCCACTTAAGGGTCATTACGCCATTAAAACTAACGAGAAAATAGTAATTTCGTACTTAGTTCCCCAGAACTGTCGAGTCGTCTCGCTACCCCTCAAATATAGTAAACTAATGTCACCTTTATGGCCCTGACGATTCGGACTCATTTTTCAAAACTCTCGCCTTGAGTCGGAGCGCCAGGCGTCCCCATCCTCGGTAAACATTTTACAATTGGCTATAATTAAGCTCTCAAGGAAACCACGTCCACGTTAATGTACACAGCGTACATAGTATTGATTAATTTGCTCGACGAAGAGCAATTACCCGATACGCCTTTCCTCTTCCCATACGCTCTTGGCTGCTTTAGAAACGAGTGAATTTGTTAGTATTATCACTATTAACGTAATGTGCAAACTTGAGACTAAGAGGACATTAGGGTGGACAAAACTCGAGGAAATATTATTATCTTTCGTCTTTGATTAGCATAATCAAATTTAAAGAGCATTCACATATGCAAGACGCTCTCTCTCTCTCTCTCTCTCTCTCTCTCTCTCTCTCTCTCTCTCTCTGTATTCGTGTGTATATCTGTATACATACATATATATCCTGTAAACCTTCATCAAAAGTCGTTGTTTTATTGGAAAGGTAATAAGCCATAAGAGTTTGTTTCCAATATCGTTTCATATCTGGTGTATTGGTAAGAATACGGTGATTGATTAAAAGAGGAAAAGGGCTGTTCCTTTTGGAGTGTCTGCTACCGAGTGGTCGTGATACTTTGGAGGAGGTGAAGGGGGGCGAGGTGCTGGAGCTGGAGGAAAACGAGGAGGAGGAGGAGGAGGAGGATGAGGAGCTGTGGAGGAGGAGGAGAAGGAGCAGGAGGAAGAGCTGTGGAGGAGGAGTAGAAGGAGCAGGAGGAGGAGGTTGTGGAGGATGAGGTAGAGGAGGAGCTGGAGTTGGGGAAAATGAGGAGAAGGAAGAGGAGGAGGAGCTGGAGCTGGAGGAAAATGAGGAGGAGGAGGAGGAGGAGGAGGAGGAGGAGGAGGTGGAGGAGCTGGAACTGAGCTGGAGGAGGAGGAGGAGGAGGAGCTGGAACTGAGCTAGAGGATGAGGAGCTGAGGAGGAGGAGGAGGAGAAGGAGGAGGAGCTGGAGGAAAACGAGGAGGAGGAGGAGGAGGACGAGGGGGAGGAGCTGGAACTGAGCTGGAGGAGGAGGAGGAGGAGGAGGTAGAGGAGGATAAGGTGGAGGAGGAGCTGGAGCTGGAGCTGGAGAAGGACGAGGTGAAGGTATGACGGAATAGCAGTGGAGGCGGAGAAGGAGAGGAGGTAGGAGGGGGAGGTTATGGGGATCAGTGCCCAGTTCGATAATCTGGTCGCGATTTTCTTAAGCGGGGTGGCGGGGTGGGGAGTGGGGGAGTGGGGCCTTTGGGGCTATTATTATTATTATCAATATTATTATTATTATTATTATTATTATTATTATTATTATTATTATTATGTTTTCGAAGATGTTTCTTTGACCTCTG
>NC_090763.1:36339632-36344632 GCF_036898095.1 Palaemon carinicauda
TAAATTGGAAAATCCAAAATGGCCTTTAAATTGAAAAAAATCCAAAATGGCCTTTAATTTTAAAAAGAAAATTCAAAATGGCCTTCAAATTGAAAAATTCAAAATGGCCTTTAAATTTAAAATAAAAACCCAAAATCACCTTTAAATTGAAAATAAAAACCCAAAATTGCCTTTAAATTGAAAAAAGAGAGATCAAAATTAAATTCAACTTGAGAAAAAAATCTAATAAGGCCTTTTAAATCTTAACCACTAAAGAACAAAGACGTCCAAACAAGGAAATACTGAAAACGAAGCGACTCTTCCTTTTCTGAGCAAGGAAAGAACAAACATCACTGATTCCATACTCTATTTGTTTCCCCCCTTTAAATCTCCAGTACTGGCACATTCTGAATCCGCCAATTAAATTTTGGAGGTAAACATAAAATTGGGTTCTCTCTCGCAGGGATTAATAACTGACCCGAATATTGAAGTGTGAAGGTTTGGGCTTCCATGGAGGGGATCAGCTCTCAATATTGTATTGGTGTATTTGTGAGATATGTTAAATAAAAAGAAATACTGTATTATAAAAACAACTGAGATGGCAGTCACTTCATTTACTTGTACCTGGGTGTTGTACAGTTTTCTTAAGTTTCCAGACAGTATACTTTAATATTATGCATTTTTTACATGTTCGGAAAGTAGACTTAAGTGATAAAGAAGACATTAAGGGTTTCATGAGGAAACTGAAGACTTTCTTATTCCCTGAGTCGTCTGACAGTGGCAATTTAACAGTAAATGACGACAGTGGAGGTCCTGTAGAGAGTGGGGTTCCCCTGCTGTATGGGACCGGAAAAGCAGCCGCCAAAGTAAAGTAAAGAGTTTCCAGGTGTTTTCAGACAAAAGATATTGATGTAGAGATTCCTGGTGCTTTCAGACAGAAGATATGGATGTACAGATTTATAGTGTTTCCAGACAGAAGATATTGATGTACAGATTCCTAGTGCTTCCAAATAGAGGCTATTGATGTACAGATTCTTAGTGTTTCCAGACAGAAGATATTGATGTAGAGATTCCTGGTGCTGCCAGACAGAAGATATTGATGTACAGATTCCTGGTGCTTCCAGATAGAGGCTATTGATGTACAGATTCTTAGTGTTTCCAGACAGAAGATATTGATGTAGAGATTCCTGGTGCTGCCAGACAGAAGATATTGATGTACAGATTCCTAGTGTTTCCAGACAGAAGATATTGATGTACATATTCCTGGTGCTTCCAGACAGAAGATATTGACGTACAGATTCCTAGTGTTTCCAGATAGAAGATATTGATGTACACCTTCCTGGTGTTTCCTGATAGAAGATATTGGCGCTGAACAGTTTCCTGGCGTTTCCAGATAGAAGATATTGGTGCTGAACAGTTTCCTGGTGTTTCCATATAGAAGATATTGGTGCTGAACAGTTTCCTGGTGCTTCCAGACAGAATATATGGATGTAGAGATTACTGGTGCTTCCAGATAGAAGATATTGATATACAGATTCCTAGTGTTTCCAGACAGAAGATATTGATGTACAGATTCTTAGTGTTTCCAGACAGAAGATATTGATGTACAGATTCCTGGTGCTGCCAGACAGAAGATATTGATGTACAGATTCCTGGTGTTTCCAGATAGAAGATATTGGTGCTGAACAGTTTCCTGGTGTTTCCAGATAGAATATATTGGTGCTGAACAGTTTCCTGATATTTCAGACTGAAGATATTGGTACTGAACAGTTTCCTTGTGTTTCCAGATAGAAGATATTCGTGCTGAACAGTTTCCAGGTGTTTCCAGATAGAGGATATTGGTGCCGAACAGTTTCCAGGTGTTTCCAGATAAAAGATATTGGTGCTGAACAGTTTCCTGGTGTTTCCAGATAGAAGATATTGGTGCTGAACAGTTTCCTGGTCTTTCCAGATAGAAGATATTGGTGCTGAACCACTTCCTGGTGTGTCCTGATAGAAAATATTGGTGCTGAACAGTTCTCTGCTGTTTCCAGGTAAATGATATTGGTGTTGTAGTTTCCTGGTGTTTCCAGGAAGAAGATATTGGTACTGAACAGATTCCTGGTGTTTCCAGATAGAAGATGTTGGTGCTGAACAGTTTCCTGGTGTTTCCAGATAGAAGATATTGGTGTTGAACAGTTTCCAGGTGTTTCCAGATAGAAGATATTGGTGCTGAACAGCTTCCTGGTGTTTCCAGATAGAAGATTGTGCAGAGCAGATTCCTGGTGTTTCCAGATAGAAGATATTGGTGCTGTACAGTTTCCTGGCGTTTCCAGGATGAAGATATTGGTACTGAACAGATTCCTGGTGTTTCCAGGTAGACGATATTGGTGCTGAACAGTTTCTTGGTGTTTCCATATAGAAGATATTGGTGCTGAACAGTTTTCAGGTGTGTCCAGATAGAAGATATTGGTGCTGAACAGTTTCCTGGTGTTTCCAGATAGAAGATATTGGTGTTGTACAGTTTCCGGGCATTTCCAGGAAGAAGATATTTGTATTGAACAGTTTCCTGGTGTTTCCAGATAGAAGGTATTGGCGCTGAACAGTTTCCAGGTGTTTCCAGATAGAAGATATTGATGCTGAACAGTTTCTAGGTGTTTCCAGATAGAAGATATTGGTGCTGAACAGCTTCCTGTTGTTTCCAGATAGAAGATATTGATGCTGAACAGCTTCCTGTTGTTTCCAGAGAGAAGATATTGGTGCAAAGCAGTTTCCTGGTGTTTCCAGATAGAAGATATTGGTGCTGAACAGTTTCCAGGTGTTTCCAGATAGAGGATATTGGTGCTAAACAGCTTCCTGGTGTTTCCAGATAGTAGATATGGGTGCTGAACAGTTTCCAGATAGAAGATATTGGTGCTGAACAGTTTCCTGGTGTTTCCAGATAGAAGATATTGGTGCTGAACAGTTTCCAGGTGTTTCCAGATAGAAGATATTGGTGCTAAAGTTTCCAGGTGTTTTCAGATAGAAGATATTGGTGCAGAGCAGTTTCCTGATGTTTCCAGATAGTAGATATTGGTGCTGAACAGCTTCCTGGTGTTTCCAGATAGAAGATAATGATGCTGAGCAGTTTCCAGGTGGTTCCAGATAGAAAGATATTGTTGCTGAACAGTTTCCAGTTGTTTCCCGATAGACGATATTGATGCTGAACAGTTTCCTGGAGTTTCCAGATAGAGGATAGTGGTGGTGTACAGTTTTCTAGTGTTTCAAATGGTATATAAAATTATACCATTCGTTTTTTTTTACTAGAAAAGGAAACTAAGCGTAAAAACATTCCTGTAATCTTAAACAGTCGTCTATGGCTTCTGGATCGTAAATATCCGATTGATATTCCTCTACATAAAGTTCCGGCAGCTAAAATATTATTTGCTTGGTCTGATTCCAACATCGTTATCTGGTGTTACAAGGCAGCATTGCAAACTAGAACCTCGTTTCCTTCTCTCTCTCTCTCTCTCTCTCTCTCTCTTCTCTCTCTCTCTCTCTCTCTCTCTCTCTCTCTCTCTCTCTCTCTCTCTCTCTCTCAGAATCGTTTACCGATATATGATTTCCTAAAAGTAAATAAATGACTCTCTCTCTCTCTCTCTCTCTCTCTCTCTCTCTCATTCAGAGTTGAATATGTATGTATGTGTGTGTAATATATATATATATATATATATATATATATATATATATATAATATATATATATATATATATCTATATCTATATCTATATCTCTATATCTATATCTATATCTATATCCATATATCTATACCTCTATCTCTATATGTATATGTATATATATATATATATATATATATATATATATATATATATATATATATATATATATATATATATATATATATATATATATATATATATATATATATATATATATATATATATATATTATACACACATACATATCAAACCAAGTACTAACAAGCCAAATCCAAGCCCACCGCAAATACGGCCTGCACCACCACCACGTCCTTCCCATAAAATCACCAATCATGACAATTAATTAATTTCCCAGCGTACTTTCTTCGGCCTGATTTCCCACAGGTCCCTCGCCTCCTACTTGATCCCTCCAGCTCAAGACAAGATGTAATTAGATCGTCCTAGGAATTCGTCAACATTTTCTTGGTATGTAAGGATGTCTTTTAATCATTTTTTAATTCTTCCCGAAGACTTTACAGTTACGTTGACATTTATTATTATTATTATTATTATTATTATTATTATTATTATTATTATTATTATTATCATTATTATTATTATTATTAAATAATTAATTATTATCAATTAATTATTAATTAATTTTTATTTATTGTTATCTTAATAAATTATTTATCATTAATTATCCATTATTACTATTAATTATTAATCATTAATATCTATTAATATCATTATTTATTATTATTATCATAATTATTATTATTATCATTATTATTATTATTATTATTATTATTATTATTATTACTTGCTAGGCTACTACCCTAGTTGGAAAAGCAGGATGCTATAAGCCCAGCGGCCCCATCAGAGAAAAGAGCCATGTGAGGAAAGGAAACAAGGAAATATAAAATATTTGAAGAACAGTAACAATATTAAAATAAACATTTCCTATATACGCTAAAGAAAACTTTAACAAAACAAGAGTAGAATTTATATGTTTAGGTTCATAATTGAGTAATTGGTCTCCCTCTCCTTCTCGTTCCCTGTACCTCCATTGTTACTAGGAGGAGGGTGATGGAAATGGAGGTACCGGGAACGAGAAGGAGAGGGAGACCAAAGCGGAGGTGGATGGACTGTATCAAGGATGACCTTCGATCACAGGGATTAACCGGTGATGAGGTGTGGAACAGAGGTAGATGGAGAACGCTGGCCAGAAACATCGACCCCACATAAAAGCGGGAAAAGATGAAGAAGAAGAAGAAGAAGAAGAAGAAGAAGAAGAAGAAGAAGAAGTCTTAGCGTAGTGGATTCATATTCTAATTATAGACT
>NC_090763.1:36349632-36354632 GCF_036898095.1 Palaemon carinicauda
ACACATTCAACATAAACGTTTCAAACACTTGTGGTTCGAGTCCCGCTCAAGCTTGATAGTTTCTTGTAGTGCCCTCAAACTCACTACTATTGGGAGATACGGATGCGAGGTTTGGGGGGAGCCTATATGTCTACCTGCTTAGTCATCCAAACCATTGGCCTGGCCCTCCCTGATCCTAGCTTAGGTGAAAAGGGTGCTTGGGCGCCGATCATATGAATGTATAGTTAAGTCTCTAGGACACTGTCAGTGTCCCTTGCCTCTGCCATTCATGAGCGACCTTTAAATCTTTAAAATATAACCCCCAAAGTTACCATCCGTAAGCCCCAGGCAAGGTCATCCAATTCCCTGTCTAGACTCCGTCCAATGCAGACCTATATAAAAAGAATAAAAGTTTCTCCCGGACCGAACCAGGTTTAAAGGATAGTGAAACCTGCTTGCTAGCGCCCCTAGACTTCTGCTTCGGACTGTAACGCAAGTGCATTTCATAAACTTTAATATACTGTACTGCAATGGTATAGGTTTTTAATAATGTTGCAAGGTAGCTATTAGGCACTAACAGAAAGGAGAGGTGAATGTAACTGCCTTTATTCAACAAGTTAACGAGCTTATATAGAAACGGTTGAAGGCAACATGGCACAAAATTCCAACAATGTGAAACATGCAATGGCAAGCTTAAACAGGTTTTACTATTATCAGTGTGGGAGAGAGCGAGAGATAAAAAAAAAACAAAAAAACCATAGAATTGTAGTGTATGAGCATGTATGAAATACACTTGCATTACAGGACTCTCTCCCAGCCGTTATTTTATGCTCTAGTGTGGTTCAGGGAGCATTCATCCCCTCTTCATCGTCCGTACTGTGTGTTACCGTGCTGACCAACCGTGATCTTCATCCCTCTTTCGAAGGAATATCATGTTGTTTTACATCGTTCTACTGTAAATGATTACTTACCTATATATATATATATATATATATATATATATATAAACGGGCCGTCAAAACAAGAGCCCGTGCTCCACCATAGTTTAGCGGCAATCTTACCGATTAATTGATAGATTTTTTAGTTGAGTTTTCTAGCAACCGAACATCAAAAAGTCATTAACACCGATATCGTTTGTTATGAATAAAGAATGATAGGAAATTTAATTTAAAACCAGAATAGCGAAGATGTCCCTACAAAATTTAAATACAAATCAAATACCCTCCCTAAGTTCTACATCACCCTTCGCCACTTAAGGGTCATTACGCCATTAAAACTAACGAGAAAATAGTAATTTCGTACTTAGTTCCCCAGAACTGTCGAGTCGTATCGCTACCCTTCAAATAGAGTAAACTAATGTCACCTTTATGGCCCTGACGATTCGGACTCATTTTTCAAAACTCTCGCCTTGAGTCGGAGCGCCAGGCGTCCCCATCCTCGGTAAATATTTTACAATTGGCTATAATTAAGCTCTCAAGGAAACCACGTCCACGTTAATGTACACAGCGTACATAGTATTGATTACTTTGCCCGAAGAAGAGCAATTACCCGGTGCGCCTTTCCTCTTCCCATACGCTCTTGGCTTCTTTAGAAACGAGTGAATTTATTAGTATTATCACTATTAACGTAATGTGCAAACTTGAGACTAAGAGGACATTAGGGTGGACAAAACTCGAGGAAATATTATTATCTTTCGTCTTTGATTAGCATAATTAAATTTCAAGAGCATTCACATATGCAAGACGCTCTCTCTCTCTCTCTCTCTCTCTCTCTCTCTCTCTCTCTCTCTCTCTCCCTGTATTCGTGTGTATATCTGTATGCATACATATATATTCTGTAAACCTTCATCAAAAGTCGTTGTTTTATTGGAAAGGTAATAAGCCATAAGAGTTTGTTTCCAATATCGTTTCATATCTGGTGTATTGGTAAGAATACTGTGATTGATTAAAAGAGGAAAACGGCTGTTCCTTTTGGAGGGTCTGCTACCGAGTGGTCGTGATACTTTGGAGGAGGAGGAGGAGGTGGTGAAGGGGGGCGAGGTGCTGGAGCTGGAGGAAAACGAGGAGGAGGAGGAGGCGGAGGATGGGGAGCTGTGGAGGAGGAGGAGAAGGAGCAGGAGGAGGAGGAGGAGGAGAAGGAGCAGGAGGAGGAGGTAGAGGAGGATGAGGTAGAGGAGGAGGAGCTGGAACTGGAGGAAAACGAGGAGGAGGAGGAGGAGGAACTGAGCTGGAGGATGAGGAGCTGTGGAGGAGGAGGAGGAGGAGGAGGAGCTGGAACTGAGCTAGAGGATGAGGAGCTGATGAGGATGAGGCAGAGGAGGATGAGGTAGAGGAGGAGGAGGAGGAGGAGGAGCTGGAGCTGGAAGAAAACGAGGAGGAGGAGGAGGAGGAGGAGGACGAGGTGGAGGAGCTGGAACTGAGCTGGAGGAGGAGGAGGAGGAGGTAGAGGTAAAGGGGGCTGAGGTGGAGGAGGAGCTGGAGCTGGAGGAGGACGAGGTGAAGGTATGATGGAATACCAGTGGAGGCGGAGAAGGAGAGGAGGTAGGAGGGGGAGGTTATGGGGATCAGTGCCCAGTTCGAGAATCTGGTCGCGATTTTCTTAAGCGGGGTGGGAGGTGGGGGAGTGGGGCCTTTGGGGCTATTATTATTATTATTATTATTATTATTATTATTATTATTATTATCATTATTACTATGTTTTCGTAGATGTTTCTTTGACCTCTATTGAAAGGTTCGTTGGCTGGCTGTACCTAAGGGCCCGGCCAGACCAAGCGCGGCTAGCGGCGAGGTTAGCGGCAAGAGGTTCCAGCTGATAATTGAAACCTTAGGTATCTTATGTAGGTGGCCAGATAGGAGTCGCAGGAAGCCTCGCGACTCCTATCTGGCCACCTACATAAGATACCTCAACTATTATGGGGGATAATTATCCTAGGGGGTAGTTGTCATTGTAGTTGTTGACTACAATGATGTTTTGGGATAGTGCATCACGCTTGATGGATTTTGAAGCAGCGCGTAAGGGTAATGACATAATTGTGTTTACCACCAATGTTGGGTAGACGTTCTCAGACATTACTCGTTAATGATCTACGCAAATTCGTGCCAGTTACTGAGATGAAAGCAACAGGACCGATAATTACCTCCGCCAACGAAGTTGGAAGGAGGTTATGTTTTACACCCTCTTTGTGCGTTTGTTCGTGTGTGTGGGTGCCGGTTTAGTATGTGGCTTACCTTTTTTATTCTGGTTTAGTATGTGGCCTACCTGGCTTGTTAGGTTAGGTTAGGTTAGGTTAGGTTAGGCCACATACTATAACAGATAGAATTTCGAAGGCCATATTCGAAAGGTAGGCCAGATACTAACCCGGCACCTGTGTTTGTTTGTGAACAGCTTCCTGGCCACAATTAACTTATATAAACAGCTGGGTATGATTAGTTTTTGGAAGGTCAAGGTCAAAGGTCAAGGTCACGGTCAAGGAAAATATCCAATTTACATAATCAGCCATAAGTTTGGAACTCATTATCACAGAGACTTCAAACTTGGTTTATATTTGAGTGTATGAAAATTCACGACAATTAATACATGTTAAGATCAAAGGTCAAAGGTCAAGGTCAAGCAAAAGGTCGAGAAATAAGCTTAGGCGGTGGAGGTCTGCACTCTACGAGTGCCCCTCTAATAAACAACAAATAATACATGTTAAGGTCAAAGGTCAAAGGTCAAGGTCTAGAAATAAGCTGACGCGGCGGAGGTCTGCGCTCTAGTTATCTAATTTATATAAGAGAACATCGTTAGATTATGTTGGCATTTGAAAGAAGTGTAGCTGAAAGTCATTTCCATAATTTGATTTTCCGATTATTATTATTATTATTATTATTATTATTATTACTTGCTAAGCTACAACCCTAGTTGGAAAAGCAGAATGCTATAAGCCCAGGGGCCCCAACAGGGAAAATAGCCCAGTGAGGAAAGGAAACAAGGAAAAATAAAACATTTCAAGAACAGTAACAACATTAAAATAAATATTTCCTATATTAACAATTAAAAGCTTTAACAAAACAAGAAGAGAAATTAGATAGAATAGTGTGCCCGAGTGTACCCTTAAGCAAGAGAACTCTAACCCAAGGCAGTGGAAGACCATGGTACAGAGGCTATGGCACTACGTAAGATTAGAGAACAATGGTTTGATTTTGGAGTGTCCTTCTCCTAGAAGAGCTACTTACCATAGCTGAAGAGTCTCTTCTACCTTTTTCATAAATACTTCATATGTTAATAAATACTTCTTGTTATTCCATTTTATAGAGGAATCTTTTAGCATTAGTAAAGTGCTTTTCAAGTGTGATATGTGGTTAAAAAATATCTCATGACGTCACGAATCTTGAATAATATCATGACGTCACAAATCTTTAAAAAATATCGCATGACGTCACGAAAATTAAAAAAAATATCTCATGACGTTACGAATCTTAAACAATTATATCATAACGTCACGAATCTTAAAAAATATCTCATGACGTCACAAATCTTGAAAAAATTATATCATGACGTCACGAATCTTAGAAAAATATCTCATGACGTTACGAATCTTAAAAAAAATCTCATGACGTCACGAATCTTTAATAATATCTCATGACGTCACAAATCTTGAAAAAATATCTCATGACGTCACGAATCCTCAAAAAATATCTCATGACGTCACGAATCTTAAAAAAATCTCAAGACGTCATGAAACTGCTTTAGTTAATATTTTTTTATATATATAAAGTATCTGCTGGTTTTGTTTTTCTATTACTAACACCCCCCCTCCTCGCTTACTATTCACTCAGCTGCTAAAAAACAATAATAAGGGAACATAACAAAATACGATAATAGAATAAAAAAAGAATAAAAAGTTCATGGTGAAATATTTCCACTTCCCTTCTCTAACATTATATATATATATATATATATATATATATATATATTATATATATATATATATATATATACACACACACAGTAGGCCTATATATATATATATATATATATAT
>NC_090763.1:36357132-36359632 GCF_036898095.1 Palaemon carinicauda
GAATTTCCCGCATTTGGTGAAACGAAAATATTTCATCAACAATTAATTTCTTGACACGAAAAATGAATTAAATCGACAGAGCCCTGACTTATGAAATTGAACAATTCCCATTTGCAATTCAAGCGAGGGAGCAATCAATATTCAAATGACTCTCTTCCATTTATCCTCGTAATCTGTATTTCAAATAAAATCGCCAGACTTTTGCCGTCACGAATGGTGAGGTATTTGATGCATCTACATATGTGCAGAGGCAACAATGGCCTCGTCAGAACTGATCAACAAGAAGATAAAGAATGGGGGGATTTTATATGTAACTAGAGAGGCACTCAGTAGAGCGCGCACCTCCGCCATGGTAGCTTATATCTCGACCTTGACCTTTGACATTAACAAGTATTAACTGGCATGGAGTTTCGTACACTCTAATATGAACCAAGTTTTGATTCTCTGTGACAATGAAGTCCAAACTTATGGCTGATTACGTGAACTGAATATTTTGTTTGACCTTTAACTTTGATCTTCTAAAATTTAATAATTTCCAGTTCTTTACATAGCACTTAATCCCTTGCAAGTCTCATTACTCTATGATTAAAATTGTGGCCAGTATGCTGTTCACGAACAAACACACACAAACAAGGGGGTATAGCATAACCTCCTTCCAACTTCGTTGGCTGAGGTAACTAGTGTACACAAACCGTCACAAATTCAACTGTTTCCAACCCTCCACCTTTCCTAACTCCAACACTACAGCTGTGGTTTCTAAGTGTACCTGTCTGGGCAACCCCCTTCAGCAAGGTATGACTACTTTCTCTTCCCCTTACCCAGAGTTTCGGCAAGAACCAGATAATTATACAGCGGGCAATGCCAAATCAAAATCAACTCCATTTCAAAAATTCAAAAAATTGTAAATCATATTAAAACAAAAAATAATTTTTTGATAAAAATACCCATGGTTCCCTTGATATACAAAAACTTATATCATTCTTGTCTACCCGTTGCACTTATTTATATATATAAAAAAAATCAATCAATCAATCAATTAATTTGTGAATGCTGAATCGCTCCCAACAAAACTATAACCTCCGCCATTCGCCAGAATGAAAATCCCTGATTCACTTGTCAAAAGACCAGATTAATATGCATAAATCAAAACCGGAAAAATACTTCCATCATCACGATTTAAACTCCAAGTTCAGACGATTAATTTCCCGCTGCCGTTGCAAAGCAAGAGATATTGGTGCCATACATTATACGTGATTGCATTTACCTACTGTATATTCACCCAATACAGTATGATGCCTTTTCGCATTTTATTTATTGCAATGAAAAAGAAATGTGGAAGATAAATATCTGACATTAGAGAAAGAGAGAGAGAGAGAGAGAGAGAGAGAAGAGAGAGAGAGAGAGAGAGAGAGAGAGAGAGAGAGAGAGAGAGAGAGAGAGAGAGAGACTGTTACATGATTTTGGATGTCTCGAAGACTTTTTAGTCCATCCGCACGACTCTAATGGTTCTTGGATAGACAGAAATAGTTTAAACGTTTACTTTTTATGATAGAGAGAGAGAGAGAGAGAGAGAGAGAGAGAGAGAGAGAGAGAGAGAGAGAGAGAGAGAGAGAGAGAGAGAGAGATTACTGATGCTATTCCATCCGTCTGCTTACAAAACCTGGAATGGTTCTGGATGCCTAAAAGCAGTTATTTACTGTTGGGAGGAAGCCACTAACGGTTGACGGGTTGTAACGGTTTCCGATACGTCCCATAACCACTGAGAGAGAGAGAGAGAGAGAGAGAGAGAGAGAGAGAGAGAGAGAGAGAGAGAGAGAGAGACCTAAGGATGAGGATGAAGAAAAACCTATAATTGTAACCAAAATGACGGCAATAAGCACAAAACAAGAGGAAGAGAAATTAGATAGAATAGTATGCCCGAGTGCGCCCTCAAGCAAGAGAACTCTACCCCAAGGCAGTGGAAGACCATTATACAGAGGCTATGGCACTACCCAAGACTAGAGAACAATAGTTTGATTTTGCAGTGTCCTTCTCCTAGAAGAGCTGGTTACCACAGATAAAGAGTATCTTCTACCCTTGCCAAGAGGAAAGTAGCCACTGAACAATTACAGTGCAGTAGTTAACCACTGCCGTCTCAATACAGAGTTAACCCCTTGGGTAAAAACGAATTGTTTGGTAACTTCAGTGTTGTCAGATGTAGGAGGATAAAGGAAAATGTGTAAAAAATAGGCCAGACTATTCGGTGTGTGAGGGGTAAAAGAAAAATGAACCGTAACCAGAGAAGAATCCAATGTAGCACTGTGTGGCCAGTCAAAGGACCCAATAACTCTCGCGGTAGTATCTCAACAGTTTAAGGTTTTAAAGGCAACTCATGAATGGCAGAGGGAAGGGACAGTGACAATTCCCTAGACTCATCATATATACATACGATCAGCGACAAGCCCACTCACCAACGAAGCCAGGACCAGGGAGGGCCAGGTAATGGCTGGTGATTATTCGG
>NC_090763.1:36364632-36374632 GCF_036898095.1 Palaemon carinicauda
TGTTTACCACATGGTGGTTTAAGTAGTCTTAGATATAATTCAGCAATTAGAAAGTGAAATGAAAATAGCATAAGTGAATGAGTACACTAATTCATCTGCAAGACTTGATGTAAATTTTGAAGGTCGTAAAAACTTAAGTTTTCTTCTCATCTTTCCTCCATTTTAATAGAAGGATGTGGATAGTCGCATACAATTTGAACAGGGCTAAAGCGGAGGAGGCTATTCAATGACAAAGGTAAGTTCTTTAACCCTTTGGTAATCCGATGACGCGCTTACGCGTCAAAATATTTTGCCACCCCCCCCCCCCCCCTCCCCGGTGATCCGATAATGTGTTTAGCCAGAGGGGACTAAGGATTTCATGAATATTAGTTTTCCGAATTTGTACTCTATTATATATGGTGCTGGGGCCATGAAGGCCATTCGGAGCTTAGGTGTTATTGGGGGGAAACCTATAAAACCTTCAATCTACAGCCGTGAAGTGTCTGTCACTGTCCTCCTTATCGCAACAATTGCTTAGAGGAATGATGCTTTTTAATTTCTTTTTGTCTTTTAAGATAATCTGAACAAGCTTCGAATCTTTCCCCTCTCCCCCCCCTCCCCTTCCCTACAATTACCCCTCACGTAAAAGCTACATTTCAAAAAACTACGGGACTTACAATGAAGTCCTTCTACGTGAGGTGAAACAAGCATGATGATTTATGTTCTAAAATAAGGAATACCATGGGATGGAAAACTTTGTATGATTAACAAAGGAAAGAATAAAAATAGAAGCACTATGGACCCAATAATCGCATTTTACGCGGAAAAAAAAAAAAATTGTCTACAAAAATTAAACTTCATAGAGATAAAATGTGAGGAGAAAAATACCAAAAATAAGAAATAATTTTAAGTCCATCTTGAAAGAAAAAAAATGCCAAAGGAATTGAGTGTTGAAAGTGCTCCAAAAAGGTGATACTACAAACGAGAGTCAAGTTAATGCTTCCGGCTTCGTGCCCCTGAGAGAGAGAGAGAGAGAGAGAGAGAGAGAGAGAGAGAGAGAGAGAGAGAGAGAGAGAGAGAGGGAGGGAGAGAGAGAGAGGGAGAAAGAGAGAGAGATAGGAGTTCTTTTGTGAATTAGTTCTTGGAGGCCTTGATTCCCACTTAGACCCTCTCATCAAGAAAAGCCTATGACATACCTCCACTTATTTGAAATCTCTCTCTCTCTCTCTCTCTCTCTCTCTCTCTCTCTCTCTCTCTCTCTCTCTCTCTCCGTTACTTGCGAAATAAATCATGTTAACTAAAACTGCTACTTGATAACTATGATGCATAAGTCATGCTGACATTAGATATCAAATTTTGAACAGATCGATTTTCAAACCAAAGAGAATAAAGATTCAATAGAATTTCAATATCAAATGAATGAATAAATGAATTAAATAGAGACTTTCGTTAAACGCTATTATTAAAAAAAGATGAGGATAAGCTACGATCAGAATAGCGAACGTGAGTATATGATAGAAACGATAGAAAAAGCACATACTTTTAGAAAATCATTTTACTGAGAGAGAGAGAGAGAGAGAGAGAGAGAGAGAGAGAGAGAGAGAGAGAGAGAGAGAGAGAGAGAGAGAGAGAGAGTCGTTATTTACTTTTAGAAAATCATTTTACTTGGACGTTTCAGAGAGAGAGAGAGAGAGAGAGAGAGAGAGATTCGTTATTTACTTTTAGAAAATCATTTTACAGAGAGAGAGAGAGAGAGAGAGAGAGAGAGAGAGAGAGAGAGAGAGAGAGAGAGAGAGAGAGAGAGAGAGAGAGAGAGAAAGTAATTAGTGCTATTTCAGGTCTTTAATAGCAATCCAATCTTGTTCTACAGTCAGGTGCCAAATCTGGTCTTAATTGCAACAACATAACACGAATCCAATTCCTGCCTTTGAAGGGCCTTGTCGCAACCAGCCAATAAAACACGCCGGCAGTCCTGTCGAGAAGTTAGTGCTCAATAAAACTCGCTCTTAGTCGAGTCTAGAGACCGCAAATCAAGGGTGTTCGTGATTCTGGATTAAAGAGGCCGTGGATTTGAGCTTCTGAAATTATGTTACTTTCTTTTCTTTCTTTCACTCATGAATGGTAGATGCAAGGGACAGTGACATTGCCCTAGCAAGCAGGACAATGCCCTAGAGATTGACCATATATGATCAGTGACCAAGCCCATTCTCCACTCTAGCTAGGGCCAAGGAGGGCCAGGCAATGGCTGCTGATGACTCAGCAGATAGACCTATAGGCTCCCCCAAACATCCCCTTTCTTAGCTCACAAGGATGGTGAAGTTGCAGTGACCAAATAAACTAACCAGTCTGAGCAGGACGCGAACCCCAGTCTGGAATTTACCAGTCAGGAACGTTACCATATCGGCCACCACAACTCTTGTATGCATATGAGTAAAATTACTTTTTTACCTGTCTTCCACTGTCTTGAGTTAGAGTTCTCTTACTTGAGGGTACAATTGGTCACATTATTCTATTTAATTTCTCTTCCTCTTGTTTTGTTTAAGTTTATATAGTTCATATAGGAAATATTCATTTTAATGTTACTGTTCTTAAAATATTCTATTTTTCCTGGTTTCCTTTCTCACAGGGGTATTTTATCTGTTGGGGACCTTGGGCTTATAGCATAGTGCTTTTCCAACAAGGATTGCTTAGCAAGTAATAATAATAATAATAATAATAATAATAATAATAATAATAATAATAATGTGTGCTCAGGTAGTTAGGAAACTGAATATTAAATTTGAGAAAAAAATGTGTTCTGTAGTCGAGAGATCTAATACACTCAATGCATTCATATATAATATGTATATGCTAAATAGTCTTCCACTGTCTTGGGTTATAGGTTTCTTGCTTGAGGGTACAATCGGGCACACTATTCTATCTTGTTTCTCTTCCACTTGTTATGTTGAAGTTTTTATCCTCTTATTATTTTCAAGTTTTTTATAGTCATATATGAAAGATTTATCTTAATGTTATTATTGTTCTTAAACTTCTCATGTAGTTTATCCTTTCCTCACTGGGCTATTTTCCCTGTTGGGCCCATGAGCTTATAGCATCCAGCTTTTCCAACTTCGGTTGTAGCTTACCATGTAATATATATATATATATATATATATATATATATATATATATATATATATATATATATATATATATGCACACCTATACATATATTACATATAGCACACCTATACATATATTACACACACACATATATATATATATATATATATATATATATATATATATATATATATATAAATATATATATATATATATATATTTGGAAATTACATATAAAAATCCCACTATATATCAGTTTAGTGAGATCGGTGTTACTGAATGGACATGAGTCATGGTATGACAATGAAATAATATCCAATAGACTTGGTAGATTTGAGAACAAAGCCCCCAGAAGGATATTGGGAGTTAAATGGCAGGACAGGATTAGAAATGAAAGTATATGAGATATTATTTGAGTGCCATATGTGGATGAGATCATGATGAAGGGTAGATGGAGATGGATTGGGCATGCTCTTCGCACTCTCCAAGAGATTAGTCCACCAAACGTTCAGGTGGGCTACACAAGGCACTAGAAGAGTTGGAAGACCCATGCCTACATGGCTGAGGACTATGAAGCGCGAAATAGATGATGATGAATGGAGACGTATTGAATTAAAAGCTCAAAATAGAGACGACTGGCGAAATCTAATCGAGGTCCTTTACGTCAATAGGCGATATATATATATATATATATATATATATATATATATAATATATATATATGTATATATATGTGTGTATATATATATATATGTATATATATATATATATATATATATATATATACATATATATATTATATATATATATATATATATATATATATATATATAGTGCATGAGATTAAAATGACATAAAGAGGAAAACTGCACTTGACAGCTGTTGAATTGTATCCCATCACTTCGATAATCATATAGTGATTATCACAGACCTGCGAGCAATAACCAATAGAAATTCAATAATTCAATTCATATAATGCGGAGGGGGACGATGGAAAAAAAAAAAAAGGTAGAATAAACTAACTTTCGAGTCGAGCAATAAATCAGTGGAGGTCGTTTTATAAATTTTTTTCTATAAAAAAAACCTTTAGGAGAATGAAAATTACAAAAAAGATAAAAATAAAAATAATAAAAAAATGAAAATAAACTTTTCTTGTTTTAAAATTCTTTCAGAACAGTAGTGTTGCTCGATTTAGAAAAAAAGAAAATTCTTGAACACAAGAATTCTGAAGACCAACCGAAAAGTACTCTTTAAAAACCAAAGGTGTATTTTTTTATTTATTAAAAATACACCAAAAACAGCGTAAACACTCAACAAAATTCCTTAATGTGGCCTGACTGATAACGTCTCTGCCTGGTGTTTGCCAGACGGGGGTTCGAGTCCGCTCAGGCTCGTTAGTGCCTTTAGTGTATGCAACCTTACCATCCTTGAGAGCTGAGGGATGGGAGTTTGGGAAGCATATAAGACTACCTGCTTACCTGCTGAGTCATCAGCAGCCATTGCCTGGCCCTCCCTGGTCCTAGCTTGGGTGGAGAGGAGGCTTGGGCGTTGATCATATATGGTCAGTCTCTAGGGCATTGTCCTGCTTGCAAGGGCAATGTCACTGTCCCTTGCCTCTACCATTCATTACTGGCCTTTAAACCTTTAAACAATTCAAGTTGCATTTTACACCAGACAAGAATTAGGAAGATGAGTAAGAGAATATGATTTAATAAGAAAATGTGAAATTATATTTTTTCATTGACTACAAATTTGTCCCATGCTGGCGGATAATGAGACATCGAAACATGGGTTTTCTAATTTATTACAAAATTTGTAAGTACACCGTACACGGGTACACTCTCTTAGGGGAGAGCCTTGTCAACTTGAGCGCACAAAGGCAACTAACTACCCCTGGCTATCAAAATGCAATCTTGCTACAACAACATGCTGAGTTATAGGTTTTTGTGGAATTCTCATGATTATAGGGTTCATTTACCTTGACGTACAACATATATCTACATACAAGAATTAGGACAAATTTACCAAAACAATGTTCTGAAGACTGACAGTTTAGCCTATCAAGCGTTCCCGAGAAATCAGGGTTTTAATAAAAACAGGACCCAAAATTAATATGCAACATTGCCAGGAAATAACACATCATGCATATAGCTCCAAATATAAGAAACACAAACAGAGTTTTCTCCAAGATATTTAATGTTCCGTAAATAGTAAAGGAATGGGTGGATGAATAACAATGAATTTGAATTGTGAATTCATAATATATATATATATATATATATATATATATATATATATATATATATATATATATGTATGTATGTATGTATGTATCTATATATAAATACACATATATATATAAATATATATATATATATATAATATATATATATATATATAAATATATATATATAGATACATATATATAGATACACACACATCTATATATATATATATATATATATATATATATATATATATATATATATGAATTCACAACTTAAATTCATTGTTATTTATCCACCCATTCCTTTACTATTCACGGAACATTAAACATCCTCGAGCAGACACCTTCCCAGGTAAACAGAAAATATGCTCTCGCCAACTGTCAATTTCTCCAACCTACACAGTTCCTAATAATGTTTCAAGACTGCGAAACTACATAGGACTTCTACTTCTTTCCCTCCTCATTAATAAAGTGCAGTCGCAACTCGCAGCGTCAGGATCAGCTCTGAACTTTACCAGAGCGAAAGGAAACTTGGTGTGTGTTTGGCAGAGTCCAAAGATCTTTCTTTGTTTAGAGGGCGCCACCTGTCAACAGCGGGGAGAACTAAACTGAGGGTCATTCTTCTTCAAAGGCTCGGAGAGAAAGTTGGCCTATCCATCCACGACGACTCGAAATAGAGTGTTTTATTTATCTAACCAGCTAACGAACAACAACAACAAATGCAGCCGATGCAAGCACTATATAACACTACATAACAATACAAATGGGTAAAATTATTGACATCAGAAACGATTAGGTAAAAGGTAGGCTACTCCTTTACAGTAGGCGACTACTTTAATGTAAAAAAAAAAATTGTGTTTTTCCGAGAGATATTTGATTAATAAATAATGTCTTTTGATATGTGAACGTATTTATGTATGTGTGTATATATAAATATATATATATATATATATATATATATATATATATATATATATGCATACATATATATACATATATATATAGATATAGATATATATATATATATATATATATATATATATATATATACATACATACATAACGAAAAAAGCCGTTTCTAGTCCACTGCAGGACATGGGCCTCAGGCATGTCATTATTTCATGACAGGGTTTTGGTCATTTCATCACCACGCTTCCCACTGCAGATTGGTGATGGTGGGAGACTCACAGCAAACCAACCTAATATGGGTGGCCCTCACTTAGTACAGCTTTGCTGATCATGGTGATACGCAAACCCTTTCACCGCGTTAGGGTTT
The DNA here is from genome assembly GCF_036898095.1 of Palaemon carinicauda. Taxonomy (NCBI): domain Eukaryota; kingdom Metazoa; phylum Arthropoda; class Malacostraca; order Decapoda; family Palaemonidae; genus Palaemon; species Palaemon carinicauda. The sequence continues at coordinate 36,371,217 of NC_090763.1, forward strand.
CCCCAATTTGGAAAGGATATAAAGGAAAATGAACGAATAATTATAAAAACTGCATATATCATACGGTAGAGTAGCATGCAAGATAAATAATTAAAATAAGTGTCATTATTGAAATTATTATCAAAATTATTAGTATTATTAAAATTAATAAATATAATAATTTTAAGTTGTCATACTATTGACAACTATAACAATATTAATCATTTTATTCATTTAAATAATAATAGTATCTTAAATAATCTTAATGATTTCTTACAATAATAATTTCAATACTTTACAATATCAATAATTTTAGTAATTTCCATATTGATAATAGTAAAACATCGAATAGTTATAATAATTAGAAAGATTCCATAATTACCGTTATAATTGAAATCGAAATACCAGAACTCATCAAAATGCACTATCAACAAATCAACCATAACAAATATGAACATCCCCGAGTGAACAAAGTGCGTCAAAGAACACTATATGGCAACAGCAGCAGCATCCATTTTCTCATCACGTCAATTCCCCATAGATTGACTGATGCCGTACCAATTCCAAAGACCCAGGAACCAATGTTGTTCTGCTATTCACGTTGATGACAAAATAATGGAGTCTTTTTTTCTTCTTCTTCTTATTCTCGCACCGTCTCCTTTTGTTCAGAGTTTCGTCAGTTCTGAATATCTCCATTGTCATGTGACGCAGACTCATAAAAAGAAAAAATCGTCATGGTCTAATTGCACTGCAGGTACAGACAGACAAACACAAATGTTCAGATTCTCAGGAGGGTAAAAATGGTAAAAATATGTTCGAATTGATGGGAATCAAAATGGCTACCCATCTGCCATTTTTGTGTTTAGAAATCTAATGGTCAACACCAATGATCAGATTCTCAGAAGGGAAAAATAGTAAAAAATTGGTCGAATTAATGGAAATCAAAATGGCTACCCATCTGCCATTTTTTGTGTTTAGAAATCTAATGGTAAACACCAATGTCCATATTCCCAGAAGGGAAAAATGGTAAAAATATGTTCGAATTGATGGGAATCAAAATGGCTCCCCGTCTTCCATTTTTTGTTTTTAATTGAAGTGCAATCTTAAAAACGAATTTTCAGATTCTCAGAGGGGAAAAAGTGTGTTCAAATTTATGGAAATCAAAATGTCCCGCCGTCAATTTTTTTTTTCTTCTTTTAGAAACCTAATGGTAAAAACAAATTTTCAGATTCCCATTTGTGATGTGTTCGATTTGATTGGAATCAAAATGACGCCCCGTCTGCCATCTTTGTTTTTAGAAATCTAATGGTAAGGGATACAATATCAAATTTGCATAGACTATATAATTAGTCATTTTCACTTTCATTGCAGCATAAATAGTAAGAACAACCTGGGCAATAAAACTGAAATAAGGATCATTGCCTTGCTGTAACTTTTTGCAAATATATATTTATAGATGAATTCAACGATGCTTTCACACAAAACACAAAATCATATATAGAGTATATTTTAAATAAACAAACACATACTCTCACGAGTACATTATATATATATATATATATATATACACACACACTTATACACACGCATATATATATATACATATATATATATATACAATATATATATACACACTATATATAGATATATATTAATATATATATATATATATATATATATATATATATATATAAATATATGTATATATATTGTGAGAGAGAGAGAGAGAGAGAGAGAGAGAGAGAGAGAGAGAGAGAGAGAGAGAGAAAAGTTGAAAGTATTCATGGCTTTTCTCTACTGCCAGTAAAAATATACACAAATGTAATAATGAACATTTAAAGCAACACTATTATTATCATTATTATCACTAGCCAAGCTACAACCCTAGTTGGAAAAGCAAGATGCTATAAGCCCAAGGACTCCAATAGGAAAAAATAGCCCAGTGAGGAAAGGAAATAATAACGAAGTTTAAAACTGCCTGAAGTTGAAGACGAAAACTCAACAGGTCATCGTATACGTAAAAGTTTAGGTCTCAGTAACAGCAAAGCCATTAAGCTTTTACATCCCTTGACTGATATAAAGTTACTGGAATATCTTATTAAAGAAAACTCCAAAAACATTTAGTCATAAACTCCTCTATATAATAAAGAGCAAGTGTCTGGCGCTTTATATTCGGTCGACCTTTTTGCTTGACCTTGACCTTTGACCTTCAAAACTGAATCACTTTCAAATCTGTCTATGAGTAAAATTGTGGCTAGTTGTTCACCAACAAACAAATAGACAAGCAGGAGCTAAAACATAACTTCCTCACAACTTCGTTGGCGGAGATAAAAATGCTTCTTTATTTCTCATTATTCTTAATGTATTAATGCACTCTGAGTTTATGGGCATACATTTATGAGCTTCTATTTAAAACCGGAAAGCCATTACGATTAAGTTTGCAAATTTGCGTCTAAAAATGGCAAGCAAAAAACGTCTCCCACTTCATGTGTAAGATTTTATGGTGTGTTGAAGAATTAGATAAATAAAAATCCCATTATGCAAAAGATGTCGTCAACATAATATAAACCACAGGAAGTGAAATACTAAGTGCGGTAAATGTACATTCATTACTTCTAAAAAAAGAAAATAAAAAAAAAATAAACACACACACAATTACAAAGTTCAACGTTTTAAATTTGTGGATTGCATATTAATAAAAAAAAAAGAAGTTATAAGCGTAATGCAATTAGTTAAACCAAATAATCTATAGCATTTATAAGTAAATCAGTTATCAAAATTACCATTTTGACATGGAATTTAAAATTACTTTTAACTTCTGCAAGCCATTTAACCAAGTAATCTATAGCACTCACGTGGTAAAGCAGTTATTAAACTTACCCCTTTTTAGGTTGAATTTAATATTGATTGCTTTAACTTCTGCAATCGATTTAAGCACACAATCTAAAACACTTCTATAGTAACGCAGTCGTAAAAATTCCTTTCAAGATGGAAATTAACTTAAAACTACTCAACTTAATTGAATAAAGGTAATTGAATTCTAATTAGCATGTTTAAAGGCCACTCATGAATGGCAGCAACAAGGGACAGTGACACTGTCCTATTAACCAGGGAAATGCCCTGGAAACTGACCATATATACATTTGATCAGCGCCCAAGGCCCCTCTCCACCCAACGTTAGGACCAAGGAGGGTCAGGCAATGGCTGTTGATGACTCAGCACATAGACCTGAAGGCTCCCCCAAACCCCCCATCCTTAACTCACATGGATGGTGAGGTTGCAGCAACCAAAGAAACTAACGAGTTTGAGCAGGCCTCGAACCCCAGTCTGGCGTTTACCAATCAGAGACGTTACCACATCAGCCGCCACAACCATAAAAGGTCCCTGATTTAGGAGCTAATAATAATTGATCTAATTTGATCGTAAGCATTTTGAAT
>NC_090763.1:36379632-36387132 GCF_036898095.1 Palaemon carinicauda
TTCAAAACAAGAATCTTGAAGACTTCTTCCTCATGGAGAGAAAGAAGTCTTCAAGATTCTTGTTTTGCTTTACATGACTGCTTTTCTGATTCCACCCTTTATGTTTTTTTAAAAATAAGCTAGATACAGGAACTCTCTAATGTTGGCTGGGCGGGGCTCCCACCTTCCCGCTGGTAGGGCGGGGCTCCCCCCTTCCCGCTGGCAGGGCGGGGCTCCCCCATTCCCGCTGGCAGGGCTGGGCTCCCCCCTTCTCGCTGGCAGGGCGGGGCTTCCCCCCTTCCCGCTGGCAGGGCGGGGCTCCCCCCTTCCCGCTGGCAGGGCAGGGCTCCCCCCTTCCCGCTGGCAGGGCGGGGCTCCCCCCTCTTTCCACTGGCAGGGCGGGGCTCCCCCCCCCCCCTTCCACAGGCAGGGCGGGGCTCACCCCTTCCCAATGGCAGGGCGGGGCTACCCCCTGCCAGGATATATTTATGTATGTATATATACATAAGTGTATATATATACACATATATATACATATATATATATACATGTATATATACATATATATGTATATATACAGTATATATACAGTATACAACACACACACACATATATATATATATATATATACATATATTTATATATACATATATATACATACATATATATACATATATACACATACATAGAGATACATATATACACATATATACATATATATACACACGTATATATCAATATATATACACACATATATATATACATATATATACACATAAATATACACATACATATATATACATATATATACACATACATATATATATACATATATATACACACACATATATATATACCTATATATATAGATATATATATAAATATATATATACCTATATATAAAAATATATATATAAATATATATATACATAATATATATATATATAGATATGCATATTATATATTCACATAAGCCATATATTTTTGATACATTAATGTCTGGATTCTCTTAACGACCTCAGGATCAGAGCCCCAGGCGAAATTACACAAAGACAACAGCTTCTGACTGGCCGGGAGTCGAACTCTGGTCTAGGAAATATGAACATTGACATACCACTTGGCCAAGTGGTATGTCAATGTTCATACAAGTTTCCTGGACCTGGGTTCGACTCCCTCCCAGTCAGAAGCTATTGGCTTTGTGTAATTTCACCTGGGGTTCTGATCCCGAGGTTGTTAAGAGAATCCAGACATTAATGTATCAAAAATATATGGCTTATTCTAATATGAAAAACGCGTCTAAATGTGTAAAGTTTATCAATATATATATATATATATATATATATATATATATATATATATATATATATACATATATATACATATATATATATTATATATATATATATATATATATATATATATATATACAAACATAGTTGCCGTACAGTTTGGAGAATTGGCAGTACCCTTCTAGACACAGATCCCGATATAGCAGGGATAAATTGACCCTCAAAGGGCATATGAAAAGCAATAACCTAGAAAAAGAAAATCAGAATCTTGATGCTGCAATTTTCAGCACAGTTTGAGGGCTCTATGATGGTTGGTTCTTCAGGTCATTTTCTCCGGTAGTATGCTGGATATCTTTAAACTGGACTTTTGAATCTTCTCAGGAATGGGTTCAGTCATACGAGGGACTAATTTCAGGCCATCATCTTTACAGAATCCAAATTCTTCCATGTAGATTCAAACTGTGCTTTGAACCGATCCAGTTCCATAAACATCAGACACCAACTGATCAAAGATGTCTCAGTCGCCATGAAACACTGTTCCTTGAGGATGATCCTTAACCACTTCACTATTATTGAAACTGATTATTGTCCAGCTGCTACATTCTCATTTATATTTTCCAGTAAACTGTCCAAAAACCAGGGTAATAAAACTAGAAATATAAACACATGTACCGTAAAAAAGAAACTAAACAATGCGAACTGAAAATACTAAGCTAAAAAGGGAGAGAAACATTGCTTACAGCCTTGAAATTAAGTTGTTTAAAGCGCACCCACCCCTTGCCCCATTGGTACCATATTCTAGATAGCTTTTGTGCATTTGTTTACGAACTCTGACCCAAAATTAGTTCTTATTCAAATATAATTCTGTTTTATATATTGAAATCCTTGGTGTCTTGTTCCCTAAAAACGGCGTGACTTTATTCTTTTTTTTTTTCCTGTCGTTTCACAAATCGCCCTATAAAGACGTAGCGCAACAGATTATCGGTAACTAAATAATATCAGCTTAGTTAGAAAGGAAGTTTGTAATTTTAACACTGAAATGAATATCGCGGAGTCAAGCTGCCAACTAATCATAAAGAGTTCATCTGTAACATAACTGGTATGGAATGAACATCTTGGCCCCCAATATTCTTTGACTCTCAATATTCTCTCCCTCTCTCACACCTTCTCGCTCTCACCCCTTCTCACTCTCACCCCTTCTCACTCTCACCACCCTCGGACTCTTTCACCCCTCTCACTTCTTCGCCAACCTCTCTCTCTCTCTCTCTCTCTCTCTCTCTCTCTCTCTCTCTCTCCATAGTAAATGATAAAAAATAGCGTCGAGTTTATATCCCCCACTTACATAAAACTAAATTTCAAAATAAATATCATCTTGAGAAACATTACAAGCTCCATTCTCTCGGAACATGATGTTCATAAAGTGAATCTTTATCTAACTAAGAATTGGAATTGTTGAAAGACAAACATGCAAGAATGGAAGTAATAATGTGGTTTCTGGAAGGGTTACAAGGTTTTGGTAGGTTTGGATAAATGGATAAATTCCAGGAACTTAGAAGGTAGAACTAATTACGTGGGTTACGCCCCGTCTGTTTAATAAATCCAAAGAAATATATTGCAATTCCAAATTATAAAAGGGCTCAGTGCGCGGGCCAATATTCACCTCGTCAGAACTCTCAAAATTTACGTTTTGGTCCAATTATTATCACTATCATTATTATTATTATTATTATTATTATTATTATTATTATTATTATTATCATTATTATTATTATTATTATTATTATTATTACTTCCGCCAAAGAGGTCAAGTTTTCACCTTTGTCTATTTATTTGTCACCAACCTAACTAAAAAAGTTACGGGCGAATTTGACCAACGTACTAAAAGTATATAAAAAACTATGTATTCAGGCCAAATCTCTCTCTCTCTCTCTCTCTCTCTCTCTCTCTCTCTCTCTCCCCCTGTGAATGTCATTCAGGCCGGTATAAATCATGTATGGTGTTTTTTTTATTATTATTATTTTACATCGAACCATATCTGAAAGTACTTTTTCTTTCATCAGTGACTTGAACAAGACTAATGTCGAAATAATCTAATGTAGCTGTTAACGGAAGGAATTGTTTAGCTGCGATACTCCAATAATTCCTACATGATTTTGCGGATTCATGATACACACACACACACACATATATATGTATATATGTGTGTGTGTATGTGTGTATTCAGTATTTGCAGTGGATATTCGAAACGTCAAATGATAAAACAGAATGAAATATGGCAATTTTAATGCTTTCACTAGCAAAAAGAAACCCCTTTGCTGTCATCGATTCGCCGAGGTTGGAGAGGGCTCCGCCCATTTCGTAGTTGTAGTAAGAAAAGCAACACCTTTTCTGTTTTGTCACGGGAACACTAGAGACATCTGACGAAAGATTTCCTCCGAGTGTCTGCGTTCTTTTGATTCTGACTGTACACTCAGGAACACTATTCAATCTGTTTCCTTATTCCCTTTCCTACTGGGCTATTTTCTCTACTGGAGTCCTTAGGCTTATAGAACCCTGCGTTTTTCCAATTTGGGTTGTAGCTTAGCTAATAAATAATAATAATAATAATAATAATAATAATAAATCATCATCATCATCATCATCTTTCATAACCTGATAACCATAATTATGCAAAAGCAGATTTTTCATTCTTTGCAGGAAGCTTTCTTTCATGAAACCAAACTCTATCCTTACCTTGTCAATACTACGCACCTAAAATGTACGGCAGCTGCAAATATTAATATTTAACCTGGCAATGAAAGACGCAATGCGCTCGAAATGAATAATCAAAGACCACTAATGTCAAATACTGTTACGTTTTGATACGATTGAGATAGCTGTGAAATATTTGAGGACTTACTCCTGACAATAATATTTCGTTTTAGTCAACAATAAAAACAAAAGCAATGATAACAATAAAAACAAAAACAATGATAACAATAAAAACAAAAGCGATGATAACAATAAAAACAAAAGCAATGATAAAAACAAAAACAATGATAACAACAGTAACAAAAGCAATGATAACAATAAAAACTAAAGCAATAACAATAAAAACAAAAGCAATGATAACAATAAAAACAAAAACAATGATAACAATAAAAACAAAAGCGATGATAACAATAATATGTATAATATTTCGTTTTAGTCAACAATAAAAACAAAGGCAATGATAACAATAAAAACAAAAAAATGATAACAATAAAAACAAAAGCAATGATAACAATAAAAACAAAAGCAATGATAACAATAAAAACAAAATCAATGATAACAATTCAAACAAAAGCTATGATAACAATAACAACAAGAGTAATCAGATATTTCTGAAGTCCGCCATAGGTTAATGGGGTCGTCCATGACCTAAGATCTATCTTTGGTAAATATTTCGTCAAAATCCATCGAGTAGTTTTGACCAAATCCTGTCCACAGACAGACACACAGACAAAGAAATCAATAAATAAATCGACTTGATTTTATAACCTCCTTGACGGAGGTAATTAATTAATAACAATTCAATCATTAATATTAATGCCATTTGTGTTAAAAAGTTAAACTGATCAGACCTTTTTTTCAATTTCAAATGTAATTGAAATGTCTCTTGCCTATTAATAAATTACCAACAGATAATCTTTCTGAAACAAGTTGAATTGAATTGCAAATTTAGTTCCACGAATCTACATTCCTTAATTAATTACTTTGGCGCTGAATATTTTAGGACTCGTTTTTCAATTTATTTTTCATCGTTTCAAGTCATTGATATTCATGAATCATTCGCCGAATCAAGGCTCATTACTCACCGGTTTTTCTGAGGACAGAATTTCAATGAAAAACCGTTAACTGATTTTTGGTTTTGTGAATGAAACGCTGCATTACTGTGATTTATGGAACTTGGGTAATACACAGCGATTTTGACCAGGGGGCAACATTCAGCCCGAGATGCAGGGGGGAAACCCCCATGCAAGGAGGGGGGTGGCAGGAGAGTGGGGGACCCCAGGAGAGGGCGGGACCCCAAGAGTTGTAGTTGAATCGGTGGAACTTCACAAGTTTAAACTTACGGCGAATGCTTTTTTTTTTTTTTTTTTTTTTTTTTGAACAGGTTGACACAAGGCTTTCCTCATAGTTTATAAGGAGGGGGGACCCCAGGAGATGGGAAGAGGGCCCCAAGAGTTGTAGTTGAATTGGTGGAACCTCAAAAGTTTAAACTTAAATCGATTTTTTTTTTTGACATAGGTCTTTCTTCATACTTTATAAATGTTGTCAAAGACAAAAGATTGGTCTGGAGTCATAAAATTTCTTTAAAAACTTCTCTGTATTAAAATTCTAAAGAACGGAACGTTTACTTTAGGAAGATGTAAGCAGCCAATTTGGATTGATAATCGAGTTGCAAAGCAATTTTTTTTTTACATTTGGTGGGTCAGTAAACTGATCACAGCCTACAGAGCCCGTTAAGCTGTAGATGGGCACAGGTTACTAAGCTGTTAAAAAAGAAACGTAATTTTAAACGGAAATTCTCCGTAAAAAAATACTGTTCTCAGCCGTATGTCAGTAAAATACAGGCGACCGTAATTTTACCAAACTTTGTTATTATATTTTACGGGTTGGTGACCGTAATATCACCCCCTTACGTTAATATATCCGTTTTTAAAACGGTAAATGCCAGGCAACATTTATTCCAGGATTTTTACCGTTTTATTTAGGGTATAATTTCAACCTTAAGGACTTGGTAAGAAGCCAAAAGGTTGTAATTGCCTGGTACCCCCGTATTCACAAAATATAATATTCACAAAACATAACATTCACAAAATATAATATTAAAAAACATAACATTCACAAAATATAATATTCACAAAATATATAAAAAAATACAATATTCACACAATATAATTATCACAAAATATAATATTTAAACAGAGATAGGTCCTAGGGTATTTATCTTGCCGTGCTATTTAGTGAAATATCTATCGATATTCCCTCAAGAGTTGTAACAAAAGAAAATCTATTTCGACACGAAGAGGTAAATAGCAGACAATAGCAGGATTAATTTGAGATGTCAAAAGTTTGTCATACATATACACACACACACACACACACACACATACATATATATATACATATATATATATATATATATATATATATAAGTATGTATATATATATATAAATATATATACTATTACTAACTAAGCTATGACCCTACTTGGGAAAGCAGGATAGTTTAAGCCCAAGGGCTCCAAAAGGAAAAAAAATAAAACCAGTGCGGAAAGGAAAGACAGAAATAAATAAGCTACAAGATAAGTAATAAATAATAATTACTATATACAATATATAATATATATATATATATATATATATATATTTATATATATATATATGTTATATATATATATATATATATATATATATATATATATATATATATATATAAAGAGAGAGAGAGAGAGAGAGAGAGAGAGAGAGAGAGAGAGAGATAAAACAATACAATTTCCTAGTCTGTACTCTATCAATTTCACGTTTCCCAACTATTTTCTTTTCTCTTTCTGTCTCTCTTCACCTAGTGGTTAATAACTCCCTCACATACATTCTAGAAGTTTTATTCCAGCTGTGACCAAGTTGTGGAATGATCTTCCTAATCAGTAGAACTTCAAAAGTTCAAAGTTGCAGCAAATGTTTTTATGTTGAACAGGCTGACATGAGTCTTTTTATAGTTTATATATGACATATCTGTTTTGACGTTGTTACTGGTTTTAGAATGATTTACTGTTAATTTGTTCTCATTTATTTATTTCCTGATTTCCTTTTCTCACTGGGCTATTTTTCCCTATTGGAGCCCTTGAGCTTATAGCATCTTGCTCTTCCAGCTAGGGCTGTAGCTTGGCTAATAATAATAATAATAATAATAATAATAATAATAATAATTTAAAATAATAAAGATGGTGTTACTCTTGTGAATATTGTAGATTATTGCGGAGTTAGTTGTGTGCTTTTATTTTGAAATATTATTATTATTATTATTATTATTATTATTATTATTATTATTATTATTATTATTATTATTATTATTATTACTTGCTAAGTTATAACCTTAGTTGGAAAAGCAGGATGCTATAAGCCCAGGGGCTCCAAGAGGGAGAATAGCCCAGTGAGGTAAGAAAACAAGGAAAAATAAAATACTTTAAGAACAGTAACAACATTA
>NC_090763.1:36392132-36399632 GCF_036898095.1 Palaemon carinicauda
CCTTATTTCTGAATTTACCTTAATTTCGTTTCATTTCTAGCTTTTCAATTTCCTTATTTCCGAATTTACCTTAATTTCGTTTCATTTCTAGCTTTTCAATTTCATTATTTCCGATTTTACCTTAATTTCGTTTCATTTCTAGCTTTTCAAATTCCTTATTTCCGAATTTATCTTAATTTCGTTTCATTTCTAGCTTTTCAATTTCCTTATTTCCGATTTTACCTTAATTTCGTTTAATTTCTAGCTTTTCAAATTTCTTATTTCCGAATTTACCTTAATTTCGTTTCATTTCTAGCTTTTCAAATTCCTCATTTCCGAATCTACCTTAATTTTGTTTCATTTCTAGCTTTTCAAATTCCTTATTTCCGAATTTACCTTAATTTCGTTTCATTTCTAGCTTTTCAATTTCCTTATTTCTGAATTTACCTTAATTTCGTTTCATTTCTAGCTTTTCAATTTCCTTATTTCCGATTTTACCTTAATTTCGTTTCATTTCTAGCTTTTCAATTTCCTTATTTCCACATTTACCTTAATTTCGTTTCATTTCTAGCTTTTCAAATTCCTTATTTCCGAATTTACCCTAATTTCGTTTCATTTCTAGCTTTTCAATTTCCTTATTTCCGAATTTACCTTAATTTCGTTTCATTTCTAGCTTTTCAATTTCCTTATTTCCGAATTTACCTTTATTTCGTTTCATTTCTAGATTTTCAAAGCGAGTCTTTTTCAATCTTTTTTCCCAATTTTTATTTAAGATTTTTCATGGTAAATGATTTATTCACCGAATTTACCTTAATTTTGTTTCATTTCTAGCTTTTCAATTTCGTTATTTTTTTTCATTTTATTGATGACTTTTCATGGTAAATGATTTATACTAAGAACTTACCCTAATTTCGTTTCGTTTCTAGCTTTTCAAAAGGAGTCTTTTTCGATTTCTTTTTTTTTATGATTTTTCATGGTAAATGATTTATACACCAAATTTACGTTATTTCGTTCAATTTCTAGCTTTTAAAAGGGAGTCTTTTCGATTTCTTTTTTCTATTTTTTTCTTATGATTTTTTTCATGGTAAATGATTTATACATCGCAACAGACTCAAAAAGGTACAGCTATTCTTACTTGTAAATAAGTTTTTCCATTATAAGCTTTCATACAAATTAGTGATTTCGTAATTCTCTAATTTTTTTTATTTTTATGAAACCTTAAATAATATTGAATAACATAATATATGTAGGAGCTATTTAAACTTCAGGAATATAGTATACGACTATAAATATTTGGGTTTCAATCACAACGCAAAATGCACCAATAATCTAAATTAAATTATTAACTAATGAAGATACAAATATATCCTATAAAAGAATTCACAGGAGTGTCTTGGGAGAAGTTTATCAAAACAATTATCAAATATGAGATACAAAAATATTCTAAAATAGATGAATTTCTATCATAAAGATCTGAGAACCTTTAAAAAAAATTTAATGAAGCAATCAGATTCTCCCAAAATTCAACCTAATGATATTCGCAAGGCAAAAAATTAATCTGAAATAAGTTTAATTCTACCAACACCTAAAATAAAATATATTACGAAATCCTATAAAGAAGATAAAAATTTCTTTTTAAGAAAAATTATAAACCAAAATTTTCCCTTGAAAAAAACTGATCAACCTTAAATTTATTGCAACCAACAGGTACTAAAAATAACATACATTGCTAAATCCTAACTATAAAGATTTAAAAAACTAATAAACCTTAAATTTATTGCAACCAACGGGTACTAAAATAACATACATTGCTAAATCCTAACTAAAAAATTTAAAAAACTGATCAACCTTAAATTTATTGCAACCAACGGGTACTAAAAATAACATACATTGCTAAATCCTAACTATAAAGATTTAAAAAACTAATCAACCTTAAATTTATTGCAACCAACGGGTACTAAAAATAACACACATTGCTAAATCCTAACTATAAAGATTTAAAAACTAATCAACCTTAAATTTATTGCAACCAACAGGTATTAAAAATAACATACATTGCTAAATCCTAACTATAAAGATTTAAAAAACTAATAACCCTTAAATTTATTGCAACCAACAGGTATTAAAAATAACATACATAGCTAAATCCTAACTATAAAGATTTAAAAAACTAATCAACCTTAAATTTATTTCAATCAACAGGTACTAGAAATAACATACAATGCGAAATCCTAACTAAAAGATTTAAAAAACTAATCAACCTTAAATTTATTTCAATCAACAGGTATTAAAAATAACATACATTGCTAAATCCTAACTAAAAGAATTAAAAAACTAATCAACCTTAAATTTATTTCAATCAACAGGTACTAAAAATAACATACATTGCAAAATCCTAATTCTAAGGAAGATTTCTTTTTATAAAAAAAGAAAAAAAGAAACATAAACCAAAATTTTCCCTTGCAAAAACTAATCATCTACCTTAAATTTATTTTCACAAACGCCTACTAAAAATAACATTCATTACGAAATTTCAATTCAATGCGAGACTTTTTTTTTATTGAAATAAACAAAATTCACAACCTTTCCTTATAATCTTCACTTGCAAAGAAGAAAAACTTTCCTTTCAAAACCAATCAACCTCAAATTTACTCCAATCAACACTTACGAGTACTAATAATAACATTCATTGCAAAATCCTAATTCTAAAACAAGATTTCTTTTATAAAAAGAAAAGAAAAAAAATATAACTCAAAACCCTCCCTTGCAAAATGCTAATCCTCTAAATAAAATTTACTTCAACCAACAAGTACTAAAAATAACATTCATTGGGAAATCCCAATTTTATGTAAGAATTTTTTATATAAAAAAATATAACCCAAAGTCTTCCCTTGAGAAAATTAGTTATTTATCTTACATTTAATTCCACATCTAAAAATCAAGTTAATCACGAAATTTCAATTCAACGTAAGATATTTTAGTGAAATAAGTTATAATTCAAAATAATCCATTGCAAGTAAAAAAAATCTCCCCTTGCCCCCCCCCCAAAAAAAAAATTGAAAATCTTTTGCAAAAATAAGAAAAAATAAATAAAAAATAAATCAAAATCTACTCCTGCAAAAAAAAAAAAAAAAAATCCCTTGCCAAAAAAAGAATCAAAATCTTCCCTTGCCATGAAAAAAGAAGAAAAAAAAAGAAAAATCTACCCTTGCAAAAAGGAAGAATCAAAATCTTCCCTTGCAAAAAAAAAAAAAAAAAAAAATCTTCCATTGCAAAAATTATCCATCTACCTAAATTTTATTTCAACTAAAAACTGAATGAAAAATTTCACTGGAAAATCTTATTTCATTTACTTTTATGAAAGAAACCTAAAGTCCAAAATACCTCATAAAATTCACTGGAAAATCCTAATTCAATTACTTTTATGAAACAAATCCTCTAATTCAAAATACCTCATAAAATTCACTGGAAAATCTTAATTCAATTACTTTTATGAAAAAAACCTCAAATTGAAAGTACCTCATAAAATTTACTGGAAAATCCTAATTCAATTATTTTACATAAAAAACCTCAAATTAAAAATACCTCATGAAATTCACTGGAAAATCCTAATTCAATTATTTCACATAAAAAAACTCAAATTCAAAATACCTCATAAAATTGACTGGAAAATCCAAATTTAATTATTTTACATAAAAAACCCTCACACTCAAAACACCTCCCCACCCCCCTTGGGTAACTGCCGAAGCGCAGCCCAGAATCAGATGGAAGTCGATAAATCAATGCATCTTGTGACTGTTGCAGCTTTCCCCCACAACAGCCACTTGACCTTTTGGCATTTCAGGGAATTTCGCAACTTTTTATTGACAATTTCATAATGATGGCGTCTTTCAGGAATGTAAATCATTATTATTGTTTTTTTTTTTTTGGGGGGGGGGGGGTGCGCTAATACAATTGTTATTATTTTTAAACTATTAATACGTAAATAGACTATTGTATTTTTCTATTTTAGTGGGTAATTCTGATGGAGTAGACCATATATATATATATATATATATATATTATATATATACATATATTTATATATGTATATATATAATATATATATATATATATATGTATACATATATACAAATATATATATATAAATATATATATATATATATATATATATATAAATTATATATATATATATATATATATATAAATTATATATATATATATATATATATATATAAATATCTAATAATTTTTGTGGCTACTTATGAGTGAGCAATCCATTATATTTCTATAACCATTATAATGGGTACTATCAGAGGGAGTACATACTTGCATCTATATCATTATAACGGGTTAAAGGAAAAAACACATTACAAAAGTGACTTGCGTTCTTTCAGATCAGAGTTAATTAGACTAAAAATAAAGTCTGAAAAAGACCACACGATGATAAAAAATTTTACCCAAGAGAGATCCACACATTTCAAAGGAAATAAACACATTATAATAAACACCCAAGATTTAGAAAAGCTAGTATGAAATATAAGGAACATGAAATTATAAATACATAAAAGTAATAAAAAATAGTATAGAAATTAAACCTGTTTCAAATCACCTACCTTGCAACATTCTCCTTACCCAGAGAGAGAGAGAGAGAGAGAGAGAGAGAGAGAGAGAGAATCAAACCCGTCCTACCTTGAATTTTTTTCCTGGCCGCAATATTCTCCCAATCCAGAGAGAGAGAGAGAGAGAGAGAGAGAGAGAGAGAGAGAGAATCAAACCCGTCCTACCTTGAAATTTTTTCCTGGCCGCAATATTCTCCCAATCCAGAGAGAGAGAGAGAGAGAGAGAGAGAGAGAGAGAGAGAGATAAAACACCTGCTATCTTACCTTGAAATTCTTTCCTTGCAGCGGACACATTGGTGACAATGTTGGCGATGTGTCCTAAGACGGTGGCGAAGAGGAGGAGGCCGAACATGAGCTGGGTGATGAGATAGATGTAGTCCGTCTTGGTTCTCTTGTACAAGGTGTCAATGTTGGCGGTGGCCGTCGTCTTGTTCCTCTCCGGGTCGTTGGTGTTGGGGAAGCTCCCCACCATCATTAAACTGACGGTGCACCAGTAGAAGGCCTTCAGGTACTCCAGCACGACGTCGTCCGTCGAGATGGAGGCGTCGATGAAGGTGGGCCTGAAGCTGAAGCCGTCGTTTTTGGCGATGATGTAGAAGAGGCAGGTGTTCCAGTGGAAGATGACTAATAAGTAATGGATGAGGCTTATGGATCGGAATAAATTAGGCGAATTGGTATGTCTCTCAGTTCTGTCGAGAAAGTGCCAATACTTATATATTTTCACCAGGCGAAAACACCTCAAAATGGACTTGAAGTTTATCGAAAGGTACAGGAAATCTAACGGTAACAGACACAAACAATCTACGTAAAACGTCGTCGAGTTCATATAGTGCTGACGCAGCTTTCTAGAGTCGGTTTGCAGGACTCCGTCCTCCAGGTAACCAGTTCGGAAATGAAAGAGGATATCTATAACGTAAATGAGATCGGCGAAATAGTCCAACAAGAACCACACCAGGATCGTGTCCTTGGTGATCTCCTGGAAGGCAAATCGATACACCATCACCCACAAATTGTACAAAAAGGCTAAGGACACCACCACGGACCAGTAGTAACACAACCTGCCGGCCGGATCGAACACGAAAGTCCACCTACAACCCGTTTTCTTCCTCTCCGAACTGCTCGTGCTCGTCTCCCACTTCTCCTTGATGAAGTTCTTCCGGATCTCCTTCTTCCGCGCCTCCCGCGTCTTCCGGCTGATGTCCAACTCGGACGCCACGTGCGCCCGGTTGACGTACGACGCCGAGAAGGAGTCCCTGGAGAAGCGCTTCCGGCTCCCTATGCTGATCTTCGAGGACACGATGTCCAGCAGGGACTGACGGGAGATCGACTTCCCCTTCAGGGGACTCCGGGATGCAGGCCGGGGACGAGGTGTTGATGCGGTTTCCGGAGACGCTCAGGCGCTCGTTCATCCGCGCCGAGGTGATGATGCCTGTAAGGAAGAAGAAGAGAAAGGAAAAAAGGAATCAGTGACATGGAAGAGCATCTAAAAACATACATCATGGAGTTAACCTTAATAATATATGAGCAAAAAAAAAACGTTAATGTTAATCATTTGGTAAATACATATCATAGCTTGCGAAATATATAAAATATCGATGTACACTTGGACACATGAACCCCTGGTACACTTCGCTCTGTGGAAGAGCACCCGACCACATTGTTACTGCGTAGCGAGTTCATGAGTTTAGCCCAGCCCACCCCGTCTGTCATTTCTCAGCAAGGTGTGCCATGGACTCCTGTGTCCAACTGTACCTGAATAAACGTGTTATTACGATAAACAGCTTTGCACAATAAATGTTACCGTCCACAGGACAATGCAGTGATGACTAATAAAAGTAATATCGAAAATGCTTATTGAAATATTTGGCAAAAACTTAACGAGACGATATATTTAATTTCCGCCATTGTGCAATCCCTTCCGTTTTGCAATGTCAATAATCCTCTTTGAGAACATAGATTATCCAAGATCAAAATCTTAAGACACTTTTCCTCACCAAAAAAAAAGCCTGAGGAAGTTAGATAACTTGATATATATATATATATATATATACAGAGAGAGAGAGAGAGATAGAGAGAGAGAGAGAGAGAGAGAGAGAGAGATTATATCTATAGGATAGGTTGATAATCTAATCAAAACGTCATAGAGAGAGAGAGAGAGAGAGAGAGAGAGAGAGAGAGAGAGAGAGTTATATTTATATGATAGGTTGATAAAACTAGTCAAAACGCCTAGTACCTACCAAGCACTACAAAAAAAAGAGCAAATTATATAAGAGAACAGCTTCAGATTCGTTAATCTAATTTGATAATTAGACTCAGATTTTATAACTCGTCTCTTCACTTGCCTCGAAAGAAAAGACTCGGTGATTCAAATTCATTAAAACAACATTAAATTAGAATTTTTATGCTTTTTGTAAGACACAAGATGGATTACAGTGCAGGATTCACCAAATAGTCAAATTACATCAACATTCAAAAGAGAGATTATATACTGGAATGGAAAATGTATAACAAAGGGGTATATATATATATATATATATATATATTTGAATAAAACAGTCAAAATACGTCAACATTCAGAAGAGAGATTATATACTGGAATGAAAAATGTATAATAAAAGATATCTACTGGGATAAAATATGTATAACTCAAGATATATACTGGAATAAAATATGTATAACGAAAGATATATATATATATATATATATATATACTGGAATAAAATATGTATAACGAAAGATATAAATTGGAATGCAAAATGTTTTAACGAAAGATGTATACATGAATACAAAATGTATAACGAAATATATTTATTGGAATAAAAAAATATATAACGAAAGATACATATTGGAATAAGAAATGTATAACAAGATATATATTGGAATGAAAACTGTATAATGA
>NC_090763.1:36416049-36436049 GCF_036898095.1 Palaemon carinicauda
GATATGTGAGAAGGATAGCATCCATATTAATCTTATTAAGATAAAACAAAATTAAAACTGAGACCTTTGAGGCTTCATCAGCCTCCGTAATCCAGTTGAGATGTTTATGAAAAGTTTAAAAAAGATTAATTTAGTAATAACAAAAACAGTACTACTAATAACTGATAAAAATAGTATGATATTTTATATTTACACTTATACTGAGACTAGTGTACGTCACCCGACAAAAGAGACAACTAAATATTTAGATAGCCACACGCTCGCACCCCGTCTAAACCGAAATTTGACTATTCCCTCTTCCCCTTACCCGAGGGATAGGAAGAGGCCGAGTAGTTATACGTGTGACATGGCCACTGGGCGTGACCGAAAAAAAAAAAAATATATATATATATATATATATATATATGTACATATATATGTATTATATATATGTATATATACATACATATATATACATATATATATATATATATATATATGTATATATAAGTATATATATATATATATATACATACATATATAATATATATGTGTGTATATCAAATACAAATATATATATATATATATATATATATACCCAGCCACTTGCTATTTATTATATAGGGGACATAATACCGATAATGGTGTTAAAGTAGATGGTTATTCTTCTCACAACTTGAATATAAACTACATTTCCTTCAACTCAAGAGGCCAAAGGAACGAGCAACCTATTAAACTCAAATAACTTAATACCAATTAAAAACGAAATATAAAAGATAAGAGGAAGAAGAAAAATAAGGACAGAACGTGGCCTTAGTGACAGATGCATCTGTCAAAGAAATACAGTGACAGTTACATCTCTAAGGGAAAAAAAGAACAGTCTCTAAGTAAAGGTAATGGTTAATATAAAACGCATATATAATGCTCGCATAAATATAAATAAATCCAACTAATTTAAAGATGATAGAGCAGTCCCAAAATAAAGGTAATTAATAATATAAAGTACATAAATAATGCTTGCAAAATATATGATAAATAAATCCAGCAATTGTAAAAAAAAAAAAAAAAAAAAAAAAAAATCGTAGACTTCCCAGCTCTGATATTACTGTATGAGAGAGACTTATTTGAAGTCAGAGCCTAAGAAAGAGGAGGGATGTGCGAAGGTAGCCTTAATAGAGCAAGGAGGGGGGGGGGAGCTGGAAGGGAGCAAGAGGAGAGGGAGGAGGAAGGAGAGGAGCGGGAAGAGGGAGAGAGGTTGATGAGGAGTAGGAGGGGGGTGGAAGTGGAGCAGGAGGGGAGACAGGGGATGGTGATGATCATCATGATGACAAGGAGGAAGCGGAGGGAGAGGAGGGAGGAGGACGAGGGGGGAGGAGGACGAGGAGGAGAAGAAAGGGAAGGAGAGGAGGAGGAAGATATGGCAGCAGTAATGTGGGAAGAATTGTTAGGCTCCATCTTGGGAAAAAATGGAAAAGGAATAGGCATTATCACACGATAAAAAAAAAAATTATTTCCTCTTCTTACGACCAGAATAGATGGAGCATCCGGTGACGTCACAGGGGAGACACGCGAAAATTACCTGTCAAGTGACTCCTCCTCCTCTCACCTCTCCTCCAAAGAGCGGAGAAAACATTCCCCCTTAAAATGCTAATATCTGGGAGAAGATCCTTACCATTCCTTGGTTTTGAACAGCTTTCATTACTGCTGAAGTTTTGACAGAATCAAAAGCTTTCTCATAATCGGAGAAAACATTCCCCCTTAAAATGTTAATTTCTGGTAGAATATCCTTACCATTCCTTGCTTTAGAAGGGCTTTCATTAATGCTGAAGTTTTGACAGAATCAAAAGCTTTCTCATAATCGGAGAAAACATTCCCCCTTAAAATGTTAATTTCTGGTAGAATATCCTTACCATTCCTTGCTTTAGAAGGGCTTTCATTAATGCTGAAGTTTTGACAGAATCAAAAGCTTTCTCATAGTCGTTAAAAATATTCCCCCTTAAAATGTTCATTTCTGGTAGAAGATCCTAACCAGTCCTTGCTTTTAAAAGGCTTTCATTACTGCTAATAATTTGACAGAATCAAAAGCTTTCTCATGGTAATACATCCCCTTTAAAATTCTATCTGGGAGAAGATCCTTACCATTATTTGCTTTTGAAGGGCTTTCATTATTGCTGAAGTTTTGACCGAATCAAAAGCTGTCTCATAGTCTATTTTATATATATATATATATATATATACTGTATATATATATATATATATGGTTTGTCATACTCAGTTGATTTAGGAGGATTTCAACCCTCTTTCCATCTCTATCGAGATGACGAGGCGGTCTTTAAAACTGGTGCCAGACTCACAAACACGAATATAAAAGTCGAAAGGCAAAAGAGACTTAGGGATTAGGGCGGGGAATCCCCCCGAGATTTCCAAATGCGTTGGTCGCACCGTCGAAAACAGTCTAATGGATCATTAAGCTTCCATGAAGTTCATCATTGGATGAATAGAGAGAGAGAGAGAGAGAGAGAGAGAGAGAGAGAGAGAGAGAATATACCATTACACATATCAGTTGAGACGACTGTTGTCTGTATAAAATATCTAAGACAATGCATAAAATAAGCAAAAGCAAAAAAAAAAAAAACTAAAAAAATACGACCTTTCTGAGACTACAAAGAAATAAATAAAAAAAAAAAATAAATAAAAAAAAAAACCTAAGGACAAAAATACCGATCATACGCCTTAAACACATAAGAAGTAAATAAAACATTTTTATAAATCAAGTTGATGTGATAAAGCAAGCCGCTACATCGAAAGGTACTTCTATCCCAGAGACGATCGTTCTCTTTCTGCTGAACATCGAACATCCGGTAAATTGCGAAGAATCGTAAACTTAAACGAATCAAAATGCAAATTGTTGCGAGGAAGAGATAAACGTGAGCCAGTAGTACAACGAGGTAATTTCATTGCATAATTTCCCTTAATGCAATAAAATCAAAGGAGGGTAATGGTAACGTAATTGTTGAATGATTGCGTAATCTTCATTAAGCTAGGCGTAAACGTATTAATGAAATTCACTCACTTGTTGCATAAATAATAAGGTTTTGTAAATGAAACAAAGTCATTCGAAATAAACACACTTGATTCATCTTTTATTTCCACGGCAAGTGGTTCAAAAAAGTGAGGAAGAAATATTGTTTTAAAGGTTCAAAGGCAACTTATGAATGGCAAAGGCAATCGGTTTAAACTTGAACATGTGGCCATTACCTTAGATGCTGCTGCTTTTTACCTTAGATTACCTTAAAACTTTTCAAACTTCCTTGAATTTGATGTTAGTAAAACCTTCATCACCTAACAAATAATATGACCTTAAACATTACCTTGAAACCATGCAAATTACCTAAAACTAATGTAATTACCTTAAATGTTTAAAGCCTTTAGGCAATAAACAGTGACACTGTTCTAGCAAGCAGGACAATGTCCTGCAGACTGACATATGATCAGCGCCTAAGCTCCCACTCAAGCTAGGACTAGGGAGGGTCAGGCAATGGCTGCTGACTCAGCAGGTAGACCTTTAGGCTCCCTCAAACCCACATTCTTAGCTCAAAAGGGTGGTAAGGTTGCAGACACTAAAGAAACTAACGATTCAGAGCAGACTCGATCCCCAGTCTAACAATCACCACGCAGAGACATTACCAATAGCCAAAAACCACTCGTGAACCTTCCTTCCTGACTTCGGTGAAGAATTTTAAAATATTCAATTTTTTTCTCAATTGTAAAGGAATGAGATAAGAAAAATCAAACGAAAATGGGACCCATCGTGTGATTTCGTATATTCTTGGTGGTTGAAAGATGCTGAAAGGAAATCAATCCCAGATTTCAGAAGAGGAATAAAAACAACCCGTTTTTTCACTCTGAAGGACGTCTCTCTCTCTCTCTGTCTCTCTCTCTCTCTCTCTCTCTCTCTCTCTCTCTCTCTCTCTCTCTCTACCAATATGTATTAATTTCTGATTATAAGTAGGCATACCCTAGTGAGAGGGAGTACCCTAAAACATACACTCAGAACACACAGTT
Source organism: Palaemon carinicauda (assembly GCF_036898095.1). Lineage (NCBI taxonomy): Eukaryota > Metazoa > Arthropoda > Malacostraca > Decapoda > Palaemonidae > Palaemon > Palaemon carinicauda. The sequence goes on from NC_090763.1 coordinate 36,420,094, forward strand.
AGGAAAGGGCGAGAGGGTGGGAAATGTTGACTATGTATGTATGTATGTATGTATGTATGTATGTATGTATGTATGTATATATATATACTGTGTATATATATATACTGTATATATATATATAAATATATATATATATATATATATATATATATATATATATATATATATATATATATATATATATATATTTGTGTGTTCGGTAAAGTTGAAACTACTAATGTTAACAAAAATGTATACTGTATATACAGTGCTAGTGTGTATATTCTGTATATATAAGGCATATATGTGTGACAGTTAAACTCTACCCAAACTCCAACATTAACTAAATAATGGGCTTTTAATAAATATTGTAAATTCCTCGAGGAGACCATAAAAATTACGGTAATAAAAGCTTTTGCCGTGAGTTAAATTAGGAGTCCGTTTACCGTAGAGTTTATCAAATAAAATTTTTAATGCTGGTACCGTTCCACAAATAATTTCTCAGTTGTTCGTTAAAAATATGTGGTTAAAACCTTAAAAAATGTGGATTAAGCCCATATTCAAACGGTTCAGAGGAAGATTGTCTACGCAGCCTTTTGACTGAGCCACAATGAGACAAAGATAAGATACATGGAAACAGAGGAATGAAAATTCAAAAAGATATATTCCCAATGTACAAAGATAAACATAATTGATGTAATATACGCAATCAATAGGGCAAGAGAGAGAGAGAGAGAGAGAGAGAGAGAGAGAGAGAGAGAGAGAGAGAGAGAGAGAGAGACTTTAAATTTAAACCCCAACTAACAGAAACATGAAACGTTTTAAAAGTCGCTCATGAACGGCAGAGGCAAGAGACAGTGACACTGTTCTAGCAAGCAGGATAATGTTCAACTGACTGACATATGATCAGCACCCAAGCTACGACCAGGGAGGGTCAGGAAATGGCTGCTGAATCACCAGGTAGACCTTTAGGCTCTACCCAAAACCCCATTCTTAGGTCACAAGGATGGTAAGGGTGCAGACACTAAAAAACTAACGATTAAGAGCAGACTTAAACCCCAGTCTGACGATCACCACGCAGAGACATTACCAGTAGCCCAAAACCACTCGTGAACCTTCCTTTCTGACTTCGGTAAATAATTTAAAAATATTCAAGTTTTTTCTCAATTGTAAAGGAATGAGATACGGAAAATCAAACTAAAATGGGACCCATCATGTGATTTCGTATATTCTCGGTGGTTGAAAGATGCTGAAAGGAAATCAATCCCGGAAGTCTGAAGAGGAATAAAAACAACCCATTTCTTCACTCTGAAGGACGTCTCTCTCTCTCTCTCTCTCTCTCTCTCTCTCTCTCTCTCTCTCTCTCTCTCTCTCTCCACCAATATGAATCATCTCTGATCATAATTAGTCCTACCCTGGTGAGAGGTAGTATATACTATATATAGTATATATATATAATATATATATATATATATATATATATATATATATATATATATATATATATATATATATATATTACAGATGTAATCTTCCTCAGCACGAAGATAAGTCAATATATAGTAGTCTACATAAGGAAAATTGAAAGTTGTGTATATGTAAAAATGCTCAACAGTTTCGTCCGCCAATGGACCTCTTCTTGGAGCGTTTATTATACAAAAATTTTGTATAATAAACGCTCCAAGAAGAGGTCCATTGGCGGACGAAACTGTTGAGCATTTTGACATATACACAACTTTCAATTTTCCTTATGTAGACTACTATATATATATATATATATATATATATATATATATATATATATATATATATATATATATATATATATGAGCGAGAGTGTGTTCGTTAAACTTGACATCTCTAAATGTGAAAAAGACTTACAATGCCAAAATGATATAATTACCTTGATAAGAATTATAAGAAATATACTTAAAAAAAATACTAATACTAATAAAAATGTATATTGTATATGCAGTGCTAGTGTGTTTATTCTGTATATATAATGCATATATCTGTGACATTTAAACTCTACCCAAACTCCAACAGTAACTAAATGATGAGCTTTTAACTAATTTTTTAAATTCCTGGAGGCAAGCATAAAAATTACGGTAATAAAAGCTTCTGCCATAAGTGAAATATGGAATGCGTTCACCGTAGAGTTTTGCAAATAAAATTTTTAATGTTTGTCCTGCTCCACAAAAAATTTCTGTTGTTCGAATAAATATGCGATTAAAACCTGAAAAAATGTGCATTAAGCCCATATTCCGACGGTTCAGAGGAAGATTGTCTACGCAGCCATTTGACTGAGCCACAATGAGGCAAAGGTAAGATACATAGAAACAAAGGAATGAAAATTCAAAGATAAACATCATAATTATTGTAATAAACGCAATCAATAGGGAGAGAGAGAGAGAGAGAGAGAGAGAGAGAGAGAGAGAGAGAGAGAGAGAGAGAGAGAGAGAGAGAGAGAGAGAGAGAGAGAGAGAGAGCGACTTTAAATTCAAACCACAACTAACAAGAACATAAACCGTTTAAAAGACCGCTCACGAATGGCAGAGCCAAGAGAGTGTCAACGCCCTAGCGACGAAACCCCTTCTCTACCCAAGCTAAGACCAGGGAAGGCTAGGTAATGGCTACCGGTAACTAAGCAGGTAGCTATAAAAGGTTCTCCCGAACCAAACCACCCCTTTCTAGCTCACAAGAATAGTAAGGTAGCAGATACTACAAGAAACTAACGCGCTTGAGTGGGTCTCAAATTCAAGTCCATGAGATAGCTAGGCAGGGACGTTTTTATTATTATTATTATTATTATTATTATTATTATTATTCATTTCTAAGCTACAACCCTAGTTGGAAAAGCAGAATGCTACAAGCCCAGGGGCTCCAATAGGTAAAATAGCCCAGTGAGGAAAGGAAACATGGAAATATAAAATAATTTTAAGAACAGTGACATTAAAAAATATCTCCCATACAAACTATAAAAACTTTAAACAAGAGGAAGAGAAACAGGATAGAATAGTTTGCCCGAGTGTACCCTCAAGCAAGAGAACTCTAACCCAAGACAGTGTAAGACCATGATACAGAAGCTATGACACTACCCAAAACTAGAGAACAATGGTTCGATTTTGGAGTGTCTTTCTCCTAGAAGTGCTGGTTACCAAAGCTAGAGTCCATTCTACCCTTAAACCTGTAGGCTACCACAACCTCTTGGTTAAAAATACGAATGCAGCTTAGAAGTATGTTGACGTTCTGTAAGCATTATTTAGACCAGGTTAGGTCCCCCCCCCCCCCCAGAAAGTCATTATTTATATAGATTTAAGGTGTAAACCATTTTGTTAAAGTCATTACCTATCTATTAATTTAATGTGCAAATCATTCCGTTTAACCTAAGATGTCAGGATGCCAGGAAACCTCAAATCAATCGATTAATCGGCTTAATTGGGCCAAAAACACACCTTATAAACCCAAGGTCAAGTTCATGTGATACCATGTTTAAAAATGAGACCGAATACATTCTGAAGCCTTTGACACGGTTATGTTTCAAGGATCAAGAAATTATCCTCAGAAATAGACACTAGGGATCCTTTTTATGTGGCAAGGCTACACTGGTTAGTACGGTGGTAACGTGTTCGCTTAGCATTCGCATGGCAGCAGATCGATCCCCGCCTAGAATCGTGAGTTTAAGTTCTTTACTGGGGAGGCCACTGCTGTGGTTGGGCACCATAGTGGAGGGTTGGGGTTGCCCGGCTGACGTTCTGGTGAGCATCTATTCTGATGAAACTGGAACTGAAACCAGACACCTTTAACCTTTAAAAGAATATATATTTTTTAAGCGAAATTTTGAAAATATTCCATGGTCTATATTTAGTGAAAATATTTTCAACTTCAATAACCATTTGTAGTAGTAATGCTAATTAAAATACTTCAAGAATCTACTGATGCCTATTCAAGAAATTCTCAGTTTACATCATGTATTCATTTATTTTATTTACGAGAAATATTAATAAAACATCTCATGTAGTCGCAGTACTCTACATACAACAGTCTTCCAACACTTTATTATCGGTAATGCCATGTAAATAGAAAGAGCCTGTGCACAGATTGAATCATGCGCATGCATAGATACATACAAATACATACATTATATACATATATACATACATACTTACAAATACATACATACATACATATAAACCTAATCATACATTAATATTCAAATGCCATGTTGTGTTATATTTCTAAATAGTATAATTTCTATCAAAAAAAATAATCATTAAAAAAAATTAGTAAAAGAAAATATAAAGCAATTAAAATGTCTCATTTGACCATACGCATCCGAATTGCTAAATCATCGGAATAACTAAAAATACATTACGTAATTCGCAGTGACGTCATCAGTTCCCAAGTATACCCCCCCCCCAAAAAAAAAAAACGGCACTCAGCCCCGCCCTCTTTCACCTTTTCCATAGCATTTAAAAGGAAATATATTCAAGTCACGTCTCCTTCGTTGGATTCATTTTTTCACTCACAGATGTATCTGGTATATCTTATATCTGATCTTCCGTTATATATAAAAATGATTTTTTAACCTCTATATTACTGATTGTGAAATTCATGAACCTTAAGAATTGGTTACGAATATACGGATTGTAGCATACGCAATATTTTACAGATATAAGAATTGACTATTACTGTGCTTGGTGTGTTCACGTTAGTATAGAGTATCATTATATATACCATTATTATCATGGTTGTTACAACAATTGCCATCATTATAACTATTTTTGTTGACAATTATTAATATTGGAATTATCATCATTATGATATGTATGTATGACAAAAAATTGGAAATAATACATTTTTCTTATTTCCTTTCCTCACTGGGCTATTTTTCCCTGTTGTAGCCCTTGCCCTTAAAGCATCTTGGTTTTCCAACTAGCGTTGTACCTTAGCTAATAATAATAATAATAATAATAATAAGAAAAAATACAGAAGTTTCTAGTTCACTGCAATCTAGGGTTTGGCCAGTTTTCCTCACATCACTGGCCAGTGCAGATTGGTGATGGTAGGAGATTTTTCGTCTGCTCCCTCCCAGCCTGGTATGGGTGGCCCGACTAATACATCTTTGCTGGTTATGGCGATACGCAAACCCTTTCACCACGTTAAGGTAACTCAACCCCCCCCCCCACCCCCTCAGAAAGGGTTCATAAACCACTAATCAAATCGAACCATTATCCTCTCCAGGGAGCCACATGGCAAAGCAGCCAGCCACTCCACTGCAATTAACATTAGGGTCAAACAATTCCCAAATTACCAGCCTAATCTGACCTAACCATGACAGTGCAATCGAATCTCCCAATACCAAAATTAAATTTTTGACGACATTTGGAAACACAACAGGCTGCATTATTGCAAGAGCCCGTGTCTGGCTGCAAGGGTCAGGCAAAGAGAGAGAGAGAGAGAGAGAGAGAGAGAGAGAGAGAGAGAGAGAGAGAGAGAGAGAGAGAGAGAGAGAGATTGATTGATTTCATAATGATTCATTCCTTCATCTATCCTGTCTCCAAAGGATCAATATTTTTATATATGAAAGATCTATTTTAATGTTATTACTGTTGTTAAAATATTTGATTTCGATTATTCGTGACTTCTCTTGTAGATTACGTATACTTATTTAAAATTATATCCCTATTACCTTCCCTCACTACGCTATTTTTCCCTGTTGGAGACCTTAGGCTTATAGTATCCTGCATTCCCAACTAAGGTTGTAACTTAGGTAATAATAATAATAATAATAATAATAATAATAATAATAATAACAATAATAATAATAAGAGAAGCACCCAGTGCGCAGACCTCCGCCACGACAGCTTATTTCTCGAAACTGGCTTGCCTTCCCTAGAATCAATTTAGACCTTAGGTGCAGTTGAACTGTGTGTGACAACCATATGCGAACTTGGGGTTATGGTTAGGGTTAATTCGGTCGACCGTTTGCACGACCTTGACCTTGACTTTTGACCTAGGAATTTGAAAATTGAATCACTTCCACGTCTCGAAATCACAATTAATTCCTGAAAGTTTCACTATTAGTATTCTATGAGTAAAATTGAGGGCAAGAAGTTGACCAAAAACAAACAAACGAACAAACAAACTAAAAATACAGAATAGAATGACAAAAAAAAACAGGATAAATATAAAAGCATATAAATGAACCCAAAATGAAGATTGAATAATAATTTATGCAAAATAAATCTAAGCAGCCGGAGAAAACTGAAGCCCGTATCATCATACACAAACATTCATAAACAAACATACGCACCCACACTAGGAGACAGAAAAAGAGCAACATGGATACGAAAGCAAACTAAAGCAGAGGATATTCTAACACTTAAGAAGAGAGAAATGAACATGGGCAGGACATATAATGAGAATAACAGATAATAGATGGACATTAAAAATAACAGAATATGTCACCAGAGATTGCAAACGAAGTAGGGGGATGAAGAGAAGATGGTGAATTGACGAGCTAAGAAAATTTGCGGGCATAGACTAGCATGAAAATACCAAAAACAGACGCAAATTGAAAGATATGTCAGGCATTTGTCCTGCAGTGAACTAGCAATGCCTGATATATATATATATATATATATATATATATATATATATATATATATATATATATATATATATATGTATATATATATATTACACACACACAATAATATATATATATATATATATATATATATATGTATATATACATACATACATACACACACACACACATATATATATATATATATATATATATATATATATATATATATATATATATATATATATATATATATATACTGTATATATGAATTAAAACGTAACAAAGTTTAATTCATCACTAATCCAGTTACATTTTGTTCTAAAAATCTTATCAACGTTATCGGGAATAATTTACCCAGCTTTTTCCAACATTTTTTCTCAGTTCTTACCTCACGTTTGATCTTGATAAGAGCACAAATTAGCAAGGCCTCTCAGGTTTTCTTTCTTGTAAAAACTATCATACAAAGAGGATATATGAAGGTTGTTAGAGATAAGACTCTCAAAAAAAATGTTTCGGCTTATCTTTATTATATACTAGCGTACGCAACTCGTCAAAAAATACGGCTAAATATTTAGATAGATATGCACACACAGAGACAGCCCTTCCCACCCCCTACCCTAACGACAAACCCTTCTTGCCTGGGTGACTACTCCCTCTCCCCCTACCCGAGGGATGGGGAGAGCTAAGCATGAGACACACACACAAACACACACACACACACACACACACACACACACATATATATATATATATATATAATATATATATATATATATATATATATATATATTACATATACATAGATAAATATATATGTGTGTGTATACGTGTGTGTGCATAGCCAGACACTTGCTCTTTATCATACAGGGGAGATAGCAAGAAATTCTTTATTAGTAGGGACGACCGGGGCTAGTTGGCACACTTTTTACATTTTTATTCATAGCTATAAAACTATGGGGTATTTTTGCAAATTTATTATATGAATGAAAAATATAAACATCTGACTACATTTCATTGCATCACAGACGCTGGTTCATGACTAAATAAAAACACAAATTTGTTTCAAAAAATATTTTTCACATGTGCCAACATACCCCACATGCGGGGTAAGTTGGCACACACTGAGGGGCAAGTTGGCTCATGATTTTTTTTGTCTCGTTTAAAGACTATTTAAACACTATTTAGTAGGGCACTTATTCTTAGTATCATAGAAATCACAGCACTTAATATCACAAATGTTTAAACAAATGGTTTTTCATCATTGAAAACTATCTCTGTCAAACAAGAAAATAAAACTAGTATTTGAATGCCCGAAAGGGAAACTTATTTTTAAATCACAGTTTGTGTTAGGAAAATAAGAAAGTAAACACTACCATTTGAATCACAATTCTCACTTTAACTAAAAGAAAAACAGATCTAATGTAATACCTTAAACCTTCAATGTAGTCTGTCAAAACATTCAAATCACAAAATAAATGTTACACTTTCAAAGCAAGGTAGGGGAAGCTAGTCTGATTTATCATTTGAATCACAGTGATTACAAGTAAAAAACAAATTTTTATCAGTGCAATTTTCATGAGCCCACATTTTGCAAACCAGGCATTGCACACAGATTTCTCGCGGTTTCCTATTGGAAAATGGTTCTACACATACCAAACAGTAGGTTTCCTCCTCTTAAGATTCTGAGCTTTCTGGAATTCTTTATCTTGTTTTCTTTTTCCCTGAAAATATAATTCTTCCAGTTTTCACTATTACTTTTGACCTTTTCTCCTCTGATGCTCTTTTAACTGGAGTATCTGTCAAGATTGCAGTGGTTCACTTCCTTTTGTTCAATGAGTTTCCCTTTCTTGAACCTGCCCTAGGTAGTGGTCTTACTGCTTCTGGTGTTAAGCTCAAGTTTATTTTTTTCTGTGTAGAGATTCATGAAGTAGATGGTGTTGGTTCATTTACGTGGCTGATTGCCATATTCGGAGCCACAAGTTCATTCATCCCCTCTAATTGGGCATCCCTGAGTATGGAAGGAGAAGCAGCTTGGTTTGTAGTTTTGTCTGTAGCCTCTGATGGATATAGATTCAGCATACCAGAGCTTCCATTTTCTTGGGATGCTTGCATTTCAGACAAATCATTAGGCAAAGGCCTGTCTGTTACATAAGCACCCATAAAATCTTCTTCCTGAAATATATCTCTATTAAAGGGTGAAATCCCTACAGTTTTGAACCCAGCTAAGATATTGGCAGGAGTTACAGCAAGTGGCAATGCAGTGAAAATTATTCCTGGAATATCATATATAGTCATTGTAGAACCTGGAGGATTTGTCATCCAAGAGTCACAGGATCTATTTACATACTTCTTCAGTGGTCCGTAAACACATATCAAGCGGTTGCATCCTATGAGAGCAGTGTGGGGGGAATAAAAGAGACATAATTCCATTTGCCTTACAATAATTCAGGCCATCTATGGACAGGTGCGACTCATGATTGTCTAGTAATAAAAGCACTGGCCGCTCTTTTGAACATTTAGTATGTTTCACAAAATGGTTAAGAAACCCAACAAAGTCAGACTCTTCCATCCACCCTGATGGATTAGCTGCTCCTGAACTACCTAGAGGGCTATTAATCAGGAAATTATCGCGGAAATGAACTCTGGAGAAAACTAAGAAAGGAGGGACTGCATTACCAATTGCTGAAACAGCTATAGCGACTGTTACAAGAGTTCCTCTTTCTGCTGAGGTAATTTTTCCAATTTGTTTAGACCTTTTTCGAGCAACAACTTTAACAGGCTTCTGAACTGTTGTTACCCAAGTCTTATCCATGTTCCACATGTCCCTTGGAGTAAGCTCATAGCGATCTTGGACAGATTGAAGATTTTGAAAAACATGTCTACATTCATCCTATCAAAACTTGTTGCTCTTGAAAGACTAGTTGCTTGTGGTGCTCTAATAGATAGGTCCTTTTTTCTTTTCAAAAAACCAGAAAACCAGTCAGCACCAGTCATCTCATTTTCTGTCCATGAATTGGGAATAGAATTTTTCCTATATATAGCATACTGATATGCCAATTTTCTAACATCCCTCACATATAAGACATAATAAATATCGGCTGCACATTTAAGATATGTACAAAGTACCTTTTCCCGTTCCTTACAACATACCTGTCTGTGCTGAGTGTAGCCCACAGTAAGAGATGAACTTCCTTTACTCAAAAGTTGTTTATCAGTTATTTTATGGCAATAACGTGTAAGCGTTCGAAATGGAATGCCAAAATCTTTTGCAACCCCTCTTACTGAATTGTTCAAACTTTACACATTTGACAGCCCTTAGAATCACATCAGGTGGAGTTAAGGCACGTTCAGTTTTTCTTTGGTATGCTCTAACCATGTTTGAAAAACAAATTGGAAAATTGCTGTAATATTGCCTAAAAGTGTCCAAAAATTAATAAGAATAGGTCTTTGGGGCAATTGGCACAGTGCCAACTTGCCCCAGTCTTGCTGTGCCAACATGCCCCAACCAAGAAACTGTTATTAAAACGGGATCTGATGAATAACCTTACACTTTAAAAACTTTGTATTATTGTCAATTTATTTCCATATTTCAAGAGATAATTTAGCTAGAAAACATTCAGCATATCAAGTATTTTAGCACACGTTTTAGCAAAGAATAGTAATTTCTCAGATTTTACTTAGCGTCATCAAAATCAAACTTTTGTCCACAAGTCAATTCTCATACACTGTATCCTGATGGCGATTTCTTGGTAACTGAACAAACATGCAGTGACCACGTGGTAACGATATCAGAGCTATCTGACATCAAACATAGGAAATATTGCAGTTGTGCCAACTTACCCCTGTAGCCAACTAGCCCCGGTCTCCCCTACTATCTTTACATTTCTTATCAATATTTATCATACCTTTCAAGAAAAATATGCATGCAGGATTTGAAAATAAAAGAATATCATTACTCTTTATATTAAATATATCCTCACTTTTCAAGCATGACTACTGTAAAGAGCGTACTATTAATCCGGCAACCAAGTGCATAATAATCCCCTCCCCCCCCAAAAAAAAAAAAAAAAAAAAAAATTAAAACAATGAAAAGGAAGAGCGACTTTTTTTTTTTTTTTTTGAGAGGGGGGCCTTCCATGCAGATGTTACGAAACATAGTAAGAAAATCTTAAGATTACACATGGCATTTACTTAACATTTATCACTTTATACATTTTACATATCAATTCATATCCCACGTCATAGCAAATTTGTTGTGCTTTGAAGATAAATAATAAAAAAGGAAAATTACTTTAGTTTGTTATAGTTTGTGTTTAGGACATTTTATTCCTTTCTTGTTTAGTGTACTCAAAAAATATGAAATTCCAATTCCCTCGAGAACTATTTACATTTTGATTTCATAATGACCAAAACTTTAGATTAGAAGGAGCATTCCTAACAGGCCGTGTTTACTTAAAGGCTTTAATTCGAGCCACCTCACCTTTGCCATGGAGTTCGAACTTGTAAATGAATAGCTCTGATAATACCTGATTATTTTGTAGATTTTTACAATAATAATAATAATAATAATAATAATAATAATAATAATAATAATAATAATAATAATAATTAATAATAATGATAACAGTAATAATAATAATAATAATAATAATAATAATTATTATTATTATTATTATTATTATTATTGTTATTATTATTATTATTATATTTTAAAATAGTGTATCGAGTAACTTCAATATTATGCAAACATCTAAAAAAAGGTTCCATGAAGGATTACATGTCACATAAATTCAGATATTTTTGCTGTAACGTATTTCACGCCTGTTATATCAAATTCAAGCTAGATTTTTGTCCCGATTTCAGGCATTATTTTATTAGTAAATACAGATTCCCAAATTTACTCAAATTCTCGTTAAGGCAACAAAGAGCTTCCCATTACTTTCAACACAATGAATTTTAAACAAATTCTAAATTACAAAAGTTCACTGTAGTCTAAAATAGTTTCCAAAATTACAAAACTTTGATGGTAAGAGTATATTTATATTTATTCATATAATTGTTACTGTTTGGCTGAGGACGCTATTTATCATAAGATGTGCAACAGATTGTGGTGGCCGATGTGGTAGCGTCCTTAACTGGAGAACGCCGGACTGGGGTTCGAGTCTCGCTTAAACTCGTTAGTTCCTTTCGTCGCTGAAACCTCACCATCCTTGTGAGCTAAGGATGGGGTACTTGGGGGAGCCTAAAGGTCTATCTGCTGAGTCATCAGCAGCCATTGCCTGGCCCTCCTTGGTTCTAGCTTGAGTGGAGAGAGGGCTTGAGCGCTGATCATATATGTATATGGTCAGTCTCTAGGGCATTGTCCTGCTCGATAGGGCAATGCCACTGTCCCTTGCCCCTGCCATTCATGAGCGGCATTTAAACCTTTAAACAGAGTTAAAACACTGGAGATGTACCACGTAGTAAAAGTTAAAAGATCTTGAGCTTTAAGACGTAAAGTAGAAGCCTAAAAATTAGATGTCAAGGATTAGGGAACCTATGTATCAGTAATACAGAGTAAGCTACCCTGAAAAAAGCAGGCACTTTGGCGTGCCAGTAATTAAAGTCTTCGAGAATTTGCGTGAAGAGTGCGTGCCATGTCAAGAAAAGAATTTTCAAATGTAAAAAATAAAACTGGCAGTCATAACTGTTCAGTCATGTGCGGGCCACTTGCGTGAACCAATTGTGAGCACAGCGTGAACTGGGCGGGAACTCTGCCGACAGTGTATTTTAATGTGTCAACACTCAACCTCCGCATAAACAAGTAGTGCCATTGCGTGTAAATACTTATCAATGAAGCCCATGTTTTGCCACATTTTGTGTAAACAGTGCATTATATATGCATGTAGAGTGCGCAAAAAGGCCACAAACAATGCTTAACGTTGTTTATCATGGAAATGGCACGCCTTGCCACGACGCATTGCGTGGACAAAAAATTGTTTAAGTGTCAGGGTGGCATCAACCTTACTACCAGTCATGAGACTGGTCGTGGATACAACACTTTAATACCAGTCATCTAAATAGAACTATACCAGTCATGAGCTGAAGTTTGAAGTACCATGAAATTATATTCCATGGAAGAAATATGATAACATTACCACAAGTCATGAAAACCAGACCCTAATGATAATCATAGAGGAATTTAAGTGCCTACTGAACGCAATGGATATATGAGCATACCAAGCAGTTATGAAAGGAATACCCTATAAACAGTTGGGGAAATGAAACCATAATATCACATATGAAAATAAGACTGATTTTAGTCAGGGAAATAGAACCCTATAACCATTTTTTGTCTTTCCAAGTGTTCATGCACCTGAAGTTTAACAGTTAAACGGACTACGCTTCCAGACAATTTTACTATTCAACCAATGACCCTTGCAACCTATCGCATCTCTCCATAAAATCGATACAAGTAACTTACTCTTGCTTGAGGGTACACTCGGGCACACTATTCTATCTAATGTCTCTTCTTGTTTTGTTAAAGTTTTTTATAGTTTATATAGGAAATATTTATTTTAATGTTGTTACTGCTCTTGAAATATTTTATTTTTCCGTGTTTCCTTTCCTCACTGCGCTCTTTTCCCTGTTGGGGCCCCTGGGCTTATGGCATCTTGCTTTTCCAACTAGGGTTGTAGCTTAGCAAGTAATAATAATAGTAACAATTAATCATACCCCGAACCAACCTCCCCAAAAAAAAGACAAACATCCGATCATGGGGTTACTCACAAAAGTAAAATCAAGTCAAATAAACTTGGGCGGTCTAATATTTCATTCTAGTGTTGGTTCTCGTTCAAGAGGACCACTTATCTCCTCAGGTGAATTACTCGTTTCTTCTTCAGGAGGATTACTTTCTCCTCCAAGATCGCATTTTTCCTCAGTAGGATCATTTTCTCTCTCAAGAGGATCACTTATTTCCAGGGAGGATCAATTTCTACCTCAAGAGATTCCTTCTCTATCGAGGATTGCTTTCTCCTCCAGAAGGAATAGTTTCTCTCAAAAAAGGACAACGTTCTTCCTCAGGAGGATGAAATTACTTTTTCCTGGAGGATCCCTTTCTCCAACAGGAAGATCACTTTCTGTCACAGAATTACTTTACCTTTCAAAAGCGTCAACTTCTCCCTTAGGAGGATCACAGTCTCCCTTAAAGGGTTGAAATTTTCCTCTAATTGGATCAATTTTTCCTTTAAGAGAATCGCTTTTCCCTGAAGAGGAGGCTATACATATTTATATAATCGTACAAATACAAACGCATGAAAAAACAAAACAAAATAACACTTGATTACTTTGATGTAAGAGAGAGAGAGAGAGAGAGAGAGAGAGAGAGAGAGAGAGAGAGAGATTAATCATACCTAATGAAGGATAAAGCACGTCATATACAAAAAGATCATATACCACAACCAGTGTATGATATATTCAACAAGGCAAGGAAACAAGATATACATATTACATTCATATCTAAGTCTATTAGAACACAAAAGGAACACCTTGTCTTGACTTCCCAGACTTTATTAAAAAGGAAATTGAATCAGAAGAAATAAAAGAAAAAAAAAATGGGGGGGATGTAGAGGCCGCTCCTCTGCCTTCTACTTCACCGCATCCTCGCCGACAATGGAGCCGAAGAAAGATCCTTTTTCGTCTGTACATAAAGAAAGGGTGGGAGAGGGTGGCTTGACAGGGGGAGGGGGAGGGAGGAGGGTACTGGAAGATGATGGGTGCTGGGATAGAAAAGCAGGAGGAGAATGGCATTTGGAATGGGAGGAGAGGAGTTATCTCCTTCCTCCTTGGGTTATATCTCCCTTTTCACAGCTTAATAGCTTTGGGACTCTGGCGAATGGAGCCGAAACCATACATGGAATGAGTCCCAAGCTGAATCTGCAACGACATTCCTCTCTCTCTCTCTCTCTCTCTCTCTCCTCTCTCTCTTTCTCTCTCTCTCTCTCTCTCTCTCTCTCTCTCTCTCTCAACATCTGGTTCTTTGCTCTATTAAAGACTTGTGCCAAGAAGCTATTACTGTACTTGAAATTCTTTATGATTGGTTACATGGTTTATCAACGTCGGCTGCAACAGAAAAGATATTTTTCTTTACAATATAAAAATAGAAAGTACACACTCTTAAAGTGACAATTCAAAGAAGACTTGATTATCTTTAAATATATATATATATATATATATATATATATGCATATATATATATATCTTTTATTTTAAATATATTTTCTATTTCAGGACAAACTTTTACATTTCCAAAAAGACTAGACAAGGAAAATAATTCTCCTGGAAGATCTTTATAAAACGCAATTATTAAGATTATAAATAAAATAAAAAAGTGACGAAGATAAGAGCTTTTCGGAATAATGGAGAGAGAGAAAGAGAGAGAAAGAGAGAGAGAGAGAGAGAGAGAGAGAGAGAGAGAGAGAGAATATCAACAGGGCACATTCATATGGAACCCACATCACTGTCTAGGGAAGCCTATCCGGGATTATTACTCAGAAGTAGACAAAGAATAACTCAGAACTAGACAAAGGATAACTAAGAAGTAGACAAAGGATAACGCAGATGTAAACAATGGATAACTATGAAGTACACTAAGGATAACTGAGATGAAGACAAAGGATCACTCAAAAGTAGACATAGGATAACTCAGATGTAGACAAAGAATAACTCATAAGTAGACATACGATAACCGAGAAGTAGACAATGGATAACTCAGTAGTAAACAAAGGATAACTCAGAAGTAGACAAAGGATAACTCAGAAGTAGACAATAGATAACACAGATGTAGACAAAAGATAACTCAGAAGTAGACAAAGGATAACACAGAAGTAGACAAAGGATAACATAGAAGTAGACAAAGGATAACTCAGATGTAGACAAAGGATTATTCAGAAGTAGACAAAGGATTACTCATAAGTAGACATAGGATAACCGAAAAGTAGACAATGGATAATTCAGAGGTAGAAAAAGGATAACTCAGAAGTAGACAAAGGATAACTCAGAAGAAGACAAAGGATAACTCATAAGTAGACAAAGGATAACACAGATGTAGACAAAGGATAACTCAAAAGTAGACAGGATAACTCATTAGTAAACAAAGGATAACTCAGAAGTACACAAAAGATTACCGAGATGTTAACAAAGGGTAACTCCGAAGTAGAAAAAGGATAACTCAGAAGTAAACAAAGGATAACTTAGATGTACACAAAGAATAACTCATAAGAAGGCAAATGATAAGTCAGTAGAAGAAAAAGGATAATTGGGATCTAGACAAAAGATAACTCCTAAGTACACAAAGGATAACCCAGATGGTAACAAGGGATAACTCAAAAGTAGACAAAGGATA
>NC_090763.1:36441049-36446049 GCF_036898095.1 Palaemon carinicauda
AACAGCACCAATCTTTTCTTACCTTCTTTTGAGAGAGAGAGAGAGAGAGAGAGAGAGAGAGAGAGAGAGAAGGGGGGTGTCTTTGGTACCACATGTACTCCCCAGGAAGTTACGAGTGTAATAAAGTGACTAGATGTTTTTTAAATCCGGCCGTAACGAAACAGATCTACAATTCCAGCCCAACGTGTTTCCATTTAGGATGCGTCTTATTGCTGTAGGAGAAAGGGAATACCTTTGTTGAGGGCATCGCGGTGAAAATACCTCTCGATTTACAGTCGACGAAGGGATCTGGTCTCCATTTGGCGAGAGAGAGAGAGAGAGAGAGAGAGAGAGAGAGAGAGAGAGAGAATATGTAATACCTTCTACCTTAGGAATACATAGATTGGGTTATTACATAGGGAATTACGTACATATGTATCTACTGTACTTGCCCTTTCCGAGTGTGAATACCTTAACGTGGTGAAAGGGTTTGAGTATTGCCCTGAAGAGCAAAGCTGTACTTGTCAGGGCCACCCTTACTAGGTTGGTTTACTATGGTACCGGATGCATTTGCCTTTGTTGTTGTTATTGTTTGTGTATGTATGTATGTATGTACATATATATATGTATATATAAATATATATATATATATATATATATATACAATATATATGTATACATACATACATATATAAATTTATATATGTATGTATGTATCTATCTATCTATCTATATATATATATATATATATATATATACCATAATCCCTTTTCCCCTATAAAAGGTAGTATTGCCAAATTGGGAAAATGTCCATTTAGGAGACAAGTCGCGACTAATAAAAATCTATTTAACCTAGCAAATACTGATACCTATTGGCAGATGGATGGGCATTAGGTCAGGAGCGATTCCCGGCCCTAGCAAATGGAAGCCGACCACGTCACCACTCACCCAAAGAGTCTACTTTTTCCGTTCAGTAAAGCTCTCATCTCCTATACCAAAATCACGAGTCAAATTTTCAATAAGAGCAAAAATAAATAAAATAAATATATAAATAAATAAAATAAAATAAAAAAGCAAATAAAAAATACATAAAATTATATTAGATAAAGAATATTAAATATAAAATGAAGAATAAAAAAAATTAAATAAAATATATATAAAATTATACAAAATAAAGAAAGTTAAATATAAAATGAAAAATATATAAAAAAAGTGAAATATAATATAAAGAATATAACATAAAAACAACAGAAATTGGGCCATATGCCCCAATACTGGGCCATGGATGCCGTTCATCTTCATACAGCAATATTTAAAAACTATATTTAATAGATTTTGGACGGTAAAACATAAAGCGGAAACGGGAATGGAGGTACGGTAGAAGACTAAAACATGGGTAGTGCTTGCAGTACGCCTCTTACATAGTTTTTTTATGACGTCTTTCTAGAAAAATCTAGTTTAAAATTACTTCAGAATAGGTTCAAATCTTTTCAAAATTGATAGGAGGTTTTTCTTGTCACACAAAAACAAATTTAATCATATCTCCTATTTTCTTAAGTGTTTATTGATTTTAAATTACTCTATATTAATTAATCATTACTTCTCAATTAGTTTATATATTTCCTTATTTCCTTTTCTAACTGGGCTATTTTTCCTTACTGGAGCCTTTGGGCTTATAATATGATAAAATTAATAATAATAATAATAATAATAATAATAATAATAATAATAATAATTTAATAATATGTAAATATTCCTCAGTTTCCTGTAGTAATAATAATAATAATAATAATAATAATAATAATAATAATAATAATAATAATAATAATAGGCAAACACTCCTTGGATTCCTATAGTAATAGAACAACAACGACGACAATAATAACAATAATAATAATAATAATAATAATAATAATATGTAAACTCAGTCTGGATTCCTGTAGTAAACACTTAAATTAACATACCCAATTAAATGCTCGATTAATCTGTTTTCCATCTAGATGTCAACACACATCTACCCATTCTGCAACATCCCGAATAAGTTCCAACTTCGATAGTTTCAGTCTAATAAGACACGAAAACTCTTTCAAAACTTTAACTGTTATTCTCGGGGAACGGGATTCTGTGTGACGTGAGATATTAGGTGTGGTAACATTAAACGATATTTTTCCATTATTGATAACTAAAGAAAAAAATGTGAGCACACAGGATACTAGGATTCCAATGGAATTAAGGCATATATCAACACACACAGAAAAATATACACACACATATTATATATACATATATATATATATATATATATATATAAATACATACATACATACATATATATATATATATATATATATTTATATATATACATATATACATATATATATATACATACATATATATATATATATATATTTATATATATACATATATACATATATATACATACATACATATATATATATATATTTATATATATACATATATACATATATATACATACATATATATATATATATATATACATATATATATACATATATATATACACACACACATATATATATATATATATAATATATCCTTTCTGAATGGTTGTATACTTCAACGCCATGATCAGCAAAGCTGTACTAGTCAGGGTCACCCATACTAGGTTGGTTTCCGGTGAACAACCAGACAAAAGTCTTCCACCATCAAAAATCCGCACTGGCCATCTTGGTGATGAAAACTGGCCAAATCCCTGATATGAATAAAGACATGCTGAGGCCTTTGTCCTGCAGCAGACTAGAACTTACGATCCTTTTCCTTGTCCTCAAAAGATGTTGGTTCTCATTTACAACTAGGTAGAATTATGAGCGATAGCTCGGGATCGAATGCAGTCTTTCATCTATGGTATTTCTAAAAGCATGGATTCACGAGTATTTTTTGCACTGAATCATGTACCTGACAGTTGGATGACTGTGAGGGTTGTGAAAGGGTTAACAAGAGATACCAAAAGACAACATATCTCCCGGGCCGGGATAGAATTATCAAACAGATATTGATGAAAAATATGTTAGCGAATATTTCGACCAATTACTCTAAAACAGCACTTCTCAAACAGAGGGAAATTTGGGGGTACCAAGGAAGAAATAATTACACTTCCTGCTACCAATAAAAAGAGAGAGAGAGAGAGAGAGAGAGAGAGAGAGAGAGAGAGAGAGAGTTGCTTGGTTGAAGAAGTACTGTGTATGTTTATCAGAGAGAGAGAGAGAGAGAGAGAGAGAGAGAGAGAGATCATTTTGTTATCTATGCTCTTATCATTTAAATATGATAAAATGCGATGCTAAAAGATAAAGAAAAAATGAATTTAATCATCTTATAGTTTAGATTAATGTTCATGTCTTGTAAGTACAAAGGGATTATAATAATTCTAATCAAATGCACATAAACCAAAAGGGGATATCTACTGAAAGCGCAATAACGTGCTGACATAGCAATACGCAATTGCTATTTTTTATTTTCTCACAACAAAACAAGACAAAAAAAACAAACAAACAAGAGAAGCATTGAGTTGGAAAAAAGTGATGAGTTCAACTGATTGGTGATACCACGCGTTTAACATAAAACATAGCCATGGATTGACCCGACCGGTGGAAGAGGATGCCTTTGATAGAAGGCATTGGAGAAGGTGCATCAGGCAACCGACCCCTTAATGTAGGGATGACGGTGTGAAAGAAGAGTGACATATAATCATATAATCTAATTTAAAAATAGATAAATAAAAAAACTCGCTATTTATAGGTAGTAGGTTGGCCAGGTCACCAGCCACCAGTTGAGATACTACCACTAGAGAGTTATGGGGTCCTTTGACTGACCAGACAGTCCTTCATTGGATCCTTCTCTCTGGTTACGGTTCACTTTCCCTTTGCCTACACATACATCGAATAGTCTGGCCTATTCTTTACAGATTCTCCTCTATCCACATACACTTGACAACACTGAGATTACCAAACAATTCTTCTTCACCCAAGGGGTTAACAACTGAACTCCAATTGTTCAGTGGCTACTTTCCTCTTCGTAAGGGTAGAAGAGACTCTTTAGCTATGGTATGCAGCTCTTCTAGGAGAAGGACCTCTAAAATCAAACCATTGTTCTCTGTAAATCTTGGGGTAGTGCCATAGCCTCTGTACCATGGTCCTTCCACTGTCTTGTGTTCAGAGTTCTCTTGCTTGAGGGTACACTCAGGCACACTATTCTATCTAAATTCTCTTCTTTTTTTGTTAAAGTTTTTATAGTTATATAGGAAATATTTATTTCAATGTTGTTACTGTTCTTAAAATGTTTTCTTGTTCCTTGGTTCCTTTCCTCACTGGGCTATTCTCCCTGTTGGGGCCCATGGGCTTATAGCATTTTCTTTTCCAACTAGGATTGTAGCTTAGAAAGTAATAATAATAATAATAATAATAATAATAATAATAATAATAATAATAACAACAACATTGCATTGCATGTGCATTGTTATCATGGAAGCAGCCCAGCCAATTACGCTAAGCAGTGCATTTCCGTTACGTAAATGTTTTACAGATAGTAATTAATGCATGTATGGAGGCGGTATCCTCTCCGTTAATAAATGTTAAAAGATCATGTCACATTCAGTGTCTGGATAATATATGTTTTCCATACAGCTAATTGAAAGTGGTGACCTGACATTACATTCAGAAAGATAACAGGTCAAAGTTTAGTTAAACACAAACATTCTGTTCAGGGTAAGAAGAATTGCGTATTTTTGTTTAGATATTTAAAACAGTTTGTTATTTCTAACCAACGATATAGGTTGAACCTAAACGTTTGAAATTGTTAAACGTAGTATTGGTCAGGGCACCAGCTACCCTGATATACTACCACTAGAGAGTTATTGGGTCATTTGACTGGCCAGATAGTACTGCATTGGATCCCTATGGTTACGGATCACTTTTCCTTTGCTTACACACACAAACACACACACACCGAATAGTCTAGCCTATTCTTTCCACATTCTCCTCTTT
>NC_090763.1:36455123-36465123 GCF_036898095.1 Palaemon carinicauda
ACTGTAGCAATCCCCTTGAAACATCAGTAGTGGTAGTACTATGGTAATCCTCTTTAAACATTAGTAGTGGTAGTACTGTAGTAATCCTCTTTAAACATTAGTAGTGGTAGTACTGTAGTAATCCCCTTAAAACATTAGTAGTGGTAGTACTGTAGAAATCCCCTTGAAACATCAGTAGTGGTAGTACTGTAGAAATCCCATTTAAACATTAGTGGTGGTAGTATTGTAGTAATCTCCTTGAAACATTAGTAGTGGTAGTACTGTATTAATCCCCTTAAAACATTAGTAGTGGTAGTACTGTAGTAATCCCCTTGAAACATCAGTAGTGGTAGTACTGTAGAAATCCCCTTGAAACATCAGTAGTGATAGTACTGTAGAAATCCCATTGTAACATTAGTAGTGGTAGTACTGTAGTAATCCCCTTAAAACATTAGTAGTGGTAGTACTGTAGTAATCCCCTTTAAATATCAGTAGTGGTAGTATGTATTAATCCCCTTTAAACATTAGTAGTGGTAGTACTGTACCTATCCCCTTTAAACATCAGTAGTGGTAGTACTGTAGTAATCCCCTTTAAATATCAGTAGTGGTAGTACTGTAGTAATCCCCTTTAAACATCAGTAGTGGTAGTACTGTAGTAATCCCCTTTAAACATTAGTAGTGGTAGTACTATATTAATCCCCTTAAAATATTAGTAGTGGTAGTACTGTTGTAATCCCCTTGAAACATCAGTAGTGGTAGTACTGTAGTAATCCCCTTTAAACATTAGTAGTGGTAGTACTATATTAATACCCTTGAAACATTAGTAGTGGTAGTATTGTAGTAATCCCCTTGAAACATTAGTAGTGGTAGTACTGTATTAATCCCCTTAAAACATTAGTAGTGGTAGTACTGTAGTAATCCGCTTGAAACATCAGTAGTGGTAGTACTGTAGAAATCCCCTTGAAACATCAGTAGTGATAGTACTGTAGAAATCCCCTTTAAACATTAGTAGTGGTAGTACTGTAGTAATCCTCTTTAAACATTAGTAGTGGTAGTACTGTATTAATCCCCTTAAAACATTAGTAGTGGTAGTACTGTAGTAATCCCCTTTAAATATCAGTAGTGGTAGTACTGTATTAATCCCCTTTAAACATTAGTAGTGGTAGTACTGTAGTAATCCCCTTTAAACATCAGTAGTGGTAGTACTGTAGTAATCCCCTTTAAATATCAGTAGTGGTAGTACTGTAGTAATCCCCTTTAAACATCAGTAGTGGTAGTACTGTAGTAATTCCCTTTAAACATTAGTAGTGGTAGTACTATATTAATCCCCTTAAAATATTAGTAGTGGTAGTACTGTTGTAATCCCCTTGAAACATCAGTAGTGGTAGTACTGTAGTAATCCCCTTTAAACATTAGTAGTGGTAGTACTATATTAATCCCCTTGAAACATTAGTAGAGGTAGTACTGTACCTATCCCCTTGAAATACTAGCAGTGGTAGTACTGTTATAATCCCCTTGAAACATTAGTAGAGGTAGTACTGTAGTAATCCCCTTGAAACATTAGTAGAGGTAGTACTGTAGTAATCCCCTTGAAACATTAGCAGTGGTATTACTGTAGTATTCCCCTTGAAACATTAGTAGAGGTAGTACTGTACCTATCCCCTTGAAATACTAGCAGTGGTAGTACTGTTATAATCCCCTTGAAACATTAGTAGTGGTAGTAATCCCCTTGAAACATTAGTAGAGGTAGTACTGTAATAATCCCCTTGAAACATTAGCAGTGGTATTACTGTAGTATTCCCCTTGAAACATTAGTAGAGGTAGTACTGTACCTATCCCCTTGAAATACTAGCAGTGGTAGTACTGTTATAATCCCCTTGAAATATTAGCAGTGGTAGTACTGTTGTAATCCACTTGAAACCTGAAACATTAGCAGTGCTATTACTGTAGTAATCCCCTTGAAACAGTAGAAGTGGTAGTCCTGTAGTAATCCCCTTGAAACATTAGTAGTGGTAGTACTGTAGTAATCCCCTTGAAACATTAGTAGTGGTAGTACTGTAGTAATCCCCTTGAAACATTGTAAGTGGTAGTACTGTGGTAATCCCCTTGAAACATTAGAAGTGGTAGTACCGAAGTGATTCCCTTGAAACATTAGTAGTAGTAGTAGTAGTACTGTAGCAATCCCTTTGAAACATCAGCAGTGGTAGTACTGTAGTAATCCCCTTGAAAAATTAGTAGTGATAGTGCTGAGGTAATCCCCTTGAAACATTAGTAGAGGTAGTACTGTAGTAATCCCCTTGAAACAGTAGTGGTAATACTGTAGTAATTCCCTTGAAATATTAGTAGTGATAGTACTGTTGTAATCCGCTTGAAACATGAGTAGTGGAAATACTGTAGTAATCCCCTTGAAACATTAGTAGTGGTAGTACTGAAGTAATCCCCTTGAAACAGCAGTGGCAGTACTGAAGTAATCCCCTTTAAACAGTAGTAGTAGTAGAAGAAGTAATTCCCTAGAAACAGTAGTGGTAGTACTGTAGTAATCCCCTTGAAATATTAGTAGTGGTAGTACTGTTTTAATCCCCTTGAAACATGAGTTGTGGTAGGACTGTATCAAAGGTTAAAAGGTGTCTCGTTTCAGTTCCAGTTTGATCAGAATAAATGCTCACCAGAACGTCAGCCATGCAAGCACAAAGCCCCACTGCGGTGCCCAACCACAGCAGCTGCAACGGGCTCCCCAGTTAACAGCTTAAACTCCCGGTCCCCGGAGGGGATCGATCTGCTGCCATGCGAATGCTAGGCGAACACGGTACCACTGTACTAGCCAGGAGGGTATTAACTAGTAGTAAGGTATGTATTATACATTATTATTAATAAAAAAAAAAAAAAAAACATCAATACTCGCATAAATATATCAGATATAAATATGCGTGTGGTAGTAAGTTATGTATTTCACCTTGCTATTTATCAAAAACATCAATGAATATTAATGCCTAGTAAATATATCGGGTATAAATAACATGTAGTTGTAAGCTATGTATTACACCTTGGTATTTATCAAAAAACATCAACGCATATCAATGCTTGTATAAATATAAGGGATATAATTGCATATCAATGCTTGGTATAAATATATAGGATATATATAGGCATGTAGAAGTACGGTATGTATTACACCTTGCAATTCATCCAAAAAACATCAATGCATGCCAATGCCTGATATAAATATCGGAGAATAAATATGCATGAGGCGAGGGAGTAACATTCAATTGCGAATATGGAAAATATTTTTAGTGATGCATTAGCACTTTGGATGCATTAAAATTCATAGAAATGGTACTCCATACTGTACAATTATATAAATAAAACTTTTTATTTAAACCAAATAATCCAATTCTAATAAGTGGCATTTGTTTTGTAAAACTTCCAAAATAAAAGATGACAATATTCCACAGTTTGCAGATTTTGCAATTAGTCTTCGTCATGCACTTTCCCTCAAAGGTTCGACGGTTATTCATGAGAGGCACGCATGTCGCACGACGTTTTAATGACCAGCGCCACCAAAGCGGTTGTGGTAGCCGAAGTGTTAACATCCCTACTGTTGATCGCCAGACTGGGGCTCGAGTCCCGCTCAAACTCCTAAGTTTCTTTGGTCGCTGCAACCTCGCCATCATTGTGAACTAAGGATGGGGAGTTTGGGGGAGCCTGTAGATCTATCCGCTGTCATCAGCAGACATTGCCTGTCCCTCATTTGTCTTAGCTTGGGTGGAGAGGGGGCTTGGGCGCTGATCATATGTATATATGGTCAGTCTCTAGGGCATTGTCTTGCTTGATAGGGAAATGTCACTGTCCCTTGCCTTTGCCATTCATGAGCAGCCTTAAAGAGGGACCAGACAATAGGTGCTGATGAGATAGCAAGTGGATCTATGGAGGCCCAAAACTTAACGGGGATAGTAAGCCCCTGTTTACTCCTCAAACATATCAACCCGTGAGCGTAGATTGAACAAGGCACCCGCATGTTTCAAGTCACCAATGATTACACTTTACCGATCAAAGAATTATTTCAAAGTTGTTCTGTTTCAGAAAACCATTATAGCTATTTAAGTCTCCCATCTCAAACAAGATGGCCAAAATTTGGGGATATTGTAAACACACCTAAGCAATTAGTTCGTTTTTTCCAGATATCAGAGAAGTCGAAATATATCTATCTGGTGATTAGAAGTACAAAATAAGCATTTTTCAATCCTCAGTAACTCCATAATGATTCTGGAAAAAATGGTGTTTATTTCTTAATGGAAGAAATTCTAAAACTTATTGAGAACAGTTGACCTAGTGTGGCCATGTGAAAAGAATGGAAGATTATATATACCCCAGAAAATACCATGAATGAAAACCAGAGTGAACAAGACCTGTGGATACGCCAGGAATGAGATGGAAAGAAAGTTAAGATGCATCTCTGAGAAGGAGTGCTTCGTTGTTGGAGATTCAGAGATTTGGAGTATTTGAAGACAAGCAGAAGTGGAGCAGCAGTGAAGGGAAATCCATATGCAGGACGGCTAACACGATAGTTAGCGCACCTTACGTTTGGTTGGAAAGGCGAGAAAGATTTGCTAACTAAACTGAGTGAAAGTAAACGTTTTCTAACTGAACACTGAGTGAAAGTAAACGTTTGCTAACTGAACACTGAGGGAAAGTAAACGTTTGCTAACTGAACACTGAGTGCAAGTAAACGTTTTCTACCTGAACACAAGTGAAAGTAAACGTTTGCATTACTGAACATGCGTGAAAGCAAACATTTGCTAACTGCATATGAGTGAAAATAAACGTTTGCTAACTGAACACAAGTGAAAGTAAACGTTTGCATTATGAACATGTGTGAAAGTAAACGTTTCCCAACTGAATATAAGGGAAAGTAAACGTTTGCTAACTGAGCACAAGTGAAAGTAAACGTCTGCATTACTAAACATGCGTAAAAGTAAACGTTTGCTAATTGAACATGAGTGAAAGGAAACGTTTTCTAACTGAACACAAGTGAAAGTAAACGTTTGCATTACTGAACATGCGTGAAAGTAAACGTTTGCCAACTGAACATGCGTGAAAGTAAATGTTTGCATTACTGACCATGCGTGAAAGTAAACGGTTGTCAACTGAAACCAAGCGAAAGTAAACGTTTGCATTACTGAGCATGCGTGAAAGTAAATGTTTGCATTACTGAACATGCGTGAAAGTAAACGTTTGCCAACTGAACATGCGTGAAAGTAAATGTTTGCATTACTGAACATGCGTGAAAGTAAACGGTTGTCAACTGAACACAAGCGAAAGTAAACGTTTGCATTACTGAGCATGCGTGAAAGTAAATGTTTGCATTACTGAACATGCGTGAAAGTAAACGTTTGCCAACTGAACATGCGTGAAAGTAAATGTTTGCATTACTGAACATGCGTGAAAGTAAACGGTTGTCAACTGAACACAAGCGAAAGTAAACGTTTGCATTACTGAGCATGCGTGAAAGTAAATGTTTGCATTACTGAACATGCGTGAAAGTAAACGGTTGGCAACTGAACACAAGCGAAAGTAAACGTTTGCATTACTGAGCATGCGTGAAAGTAAACATTTGCTAACTGAACATGAGCGAAAGTAAACGTTTGCTAACAGACCACAGGTTAAAGGAAATGTCTGAATTACTGAACATGAGTGATAGTATACGTTTGCTAACTGAACACAGGTGAAAGTAAACGTTTGTTTACTGAACATGAATGAAAGTAAACGTTTCGGGGGAAGTACAATAGTCAGATACATCAAGAACAGCTGACCGGATTCTACTTCGCGAACGTATCTTAAATGTAACTGACTTTTACGAGAAAATTCACTAGTTTCAGAGCCCCTTGCATCTATGTGTTGTTCTTTTCGTCCTAATATATTTTGTAGGTGAATTCATAATGAAATTTTATTTGACTTTGAAGGTAAAAAATCAGTTTTTGAAGTTTCGTCAAAATCGGTACAATAGTTTTTTGTATAAAATTGTTCATGAAAAAAAAAATAAACTAACAAACAGACAAGGGTGAATTCATATCCTTTGCAAAATCTGACTAAGGCAATAAGAGGACCAACAACCAGTTGCAAATCTACAACTTCATCATCGAGGCTGTTATTGGTGGGGGATGTTGTAAGCTTGGCGTTAGTACATAGCGTATCCAGAGCCCATAATATTCATAGATATTACTATACATCTTTTTAATAAAAAAAAAAAAAAAAAAAAAAAATAGCTTTTAAAATTGAGAAAAAAAAATTTAGAAATTTCAAATATGAAAATTTAAAAATCTCATTGTTGTTATAATGTAATTTATAAATTAAAATCATTATTTTACTTGAATAATATAATCGACATTAGAAATTTCAAACGATAAAAAAGTATGCTTATAATGTAATTTATCAATTAAAATCCTTATTTTCCTTGATTAATATAATCGACAACTAATATCTACCACAAAATTCATTAATAGCACAAGGGAAAAAAATGAGAATTTCATAAAAATCCCGAGACACATCAGTAACACGAACAAAAAATTGTGTTCGAATCCAAAATTTTCAACTATAACAGAAAAATAAATAGTCGTTCATCCAGTGATGCTAACTTTGTTAACTGGCTGTCAATTGGGTACGAGTTTTGTCCCATTTCTCTCTCTCTCTCTCTCTCTCTCTCTCTCTCTCTCTCTCTCTCTCTCAGTGCACAGGGATATGTGTGTTTTTGTGGGATATGTGTGTTTTTGTGTCAACATTCTCTCTCTCTCTCTCTCTCTCTCTCTCTCTCTCTCTCTCTCAACGTACAGGGATGTTAGTGTCGAACATTGGCGAGTTCTCTCTCTCTCCCTCTCTCTCTCTCTCTCTGATGATTGATGAAGCAGCTTAAGTTTGTAATATCACGCTGAAGAGAGAGAGAGAGAGAGAGAGAGAGAGAGAGAGAGAGAGAGAGAGAGAGAGAGAGAGAGAGTCTATCCCGGACAGTATTAATCGACAGGATAATGATTAATAATGGTAAATTCTCCCATTCCCCTTCCCTCGTTCCCGTTCCAGCCGTTCCCTTCCCTCATTCTCGTTCCAGCCGTTCCCCTTCCCTCATTCCCGTTCCTCTTCCCTCATTCTCGTTCCAGCCGTTCCCCTTCCCTTGTTCCCGTTCCAGCCGTTCCCCTTCCCTCGTTCCCGTTCCAGCTGTTACTCTTCCCTTGTTCCCGTTCCACCTGTTCCCCTTCCCCCATTCCGTTCCAGCCGTTCCCCTTTCATCGTTCCTGTTCCAGCCGTCCCCCTTACCTCATTCCCGTTCCCTTTCCCCCATCCCTGTTCCTTTCCATCGTTCCCGTTCCAGCCATTCCCCTTCCCCCATTCCCGTTCCAGCCGTTCCCCTTACATCGTTCCCGGTCCAGCCGTTCCCCTTCCCCCATTCGCGTTCCAGCCGTTCCCCTTCCCCCATTCGCGTTCCAGCCGTTCCCCTTCCCCCATTAGCGTTCCAGCCGTTCCCCTTACATCGTTCCCGGTCCAGCCGTTCCCCTTCCCCCATTCGCGTTTCAGCCGTTCCCCTTCCCCCATTCGCGTTCCAGCCGTTCCCCTTACATCGCTCCCGGTCCAGCCGTTCCCCTTCCCCATTCGCGTTCCAGCCGTTCCCCTTCCCCCATTTGCGTTCCAGCCGTTCCCCTTACATCGCTCCCGGTCCAGCCGTTCCCCTTCCCCCATTCGCGTTCCAGCCGTTCCCCTTCCCCCATTCGCGTTCCAGCCGTTCCCCTTCCCCCATTCGCGTTCCAGCCGTTCCCCTTCCCCCATTCCCGTTCCCGTTCCAGCCGTTCCCCTTCCCTCGTTCTAATGATTCCTAAACAAGAGTAATTACTGTCTCTCCTTCCTCACTTCATAGAGGCCCCACAACTCTTCATTTTGAGTCACGAGAATTAGGGAGTTGGATAATAAATAATTTTCCCCGCTGTAAGGGGGAGGGAGGAGGGGGGAGGGGTTAGTGACGTCATTGGATCCCTGGCAGGATACTGAAAGGATTACTTAGGCATCTTTGTATTTGCTTTATGTCGTTGTACTTTTCTTCATTTCTTGTTTTCTTTGTTTCCATGTTGCTGTCTAATCTCTTTTTAACTTTCATTTTTAGTGAACTTTCATTTTTGGTGAACTTTCATTTTTATTGAGCTTTCATTTACAGTGAACTTTCTTTTTCAGTCAACTTTCACTTCTAATAAACTTTCACTTCCAATGAACTTTCATTTTCAGTGAACTTTAATTTCTAATGAACTTTCATTTTCAGTGAACTTTCATTTTCAGTGAACTTTCATTTTTAGCGAACTTTCATTTCTAATGAACGTTCATTTTTCGTGAACTTTCATTTCTAATGAACTTTAATTTCTAATAAACATTCATTTTTAGTAATAATTCAGATTTTTTCCTACAGTTAAAATTGGGAGTTGAATGACCTCCCAGACCCAATTCCAGGTTATATATACTAAGTCTTATAAATCCAATCTATAGATATTTGTGGAGGTTCAAAGTTTACAACAGAACTAGTCCTTTTTGGGGGGTATGACATTATATTGGGAATATTAATATGTAGAGAATTTCGAAAACTGTGGTCAATGGGTCAAATTTTAGCCTAAAAGCTACTAGGTGTATAAGTTGAACTAAAAAAGCATAAAAGTCATGGCCACAAAACAGTATCGTCATCTTTATTATTAACAATGTTATCAATATCATTATTATTATTATTATTATTATTATTATTATTAGGTAAGCTGCAACCCTAGTTCGAAAAGCAGAACGCTATAAGCCCAGGGGCTCCAACAGGGAAAATAACCCAGTGAGGAAAGGAAACAAGGAAAAATAAAATGTTTAAGAACAGTAACAACATTAAAATAAATATCTCCTATATAAACTATAAAAACTTTAACAAAACAAGAGGAAGAGAACAAGACAGAACAGCGTGCCTGAGTGTACCCTCAAGAAAGAGAACTCTAACCCAAGACTGTGGAAGACCATGGTACAGAGGCTATGGCACTACCCAAGACTAGAGAACCATGGTTTGATTTTGGAGTGTCCTTCTCCTAGAAGAGCTGCTTACCATAGCTAAAGAGTCTCTTCTACCCTTACCATGAAGAAAGTGGTCACTGCAAACTTACAGTGCAGTAACCCTTTGGGTTATCTCAGTGTTGTCAGAAGCAAGAGGACAGAGGAGAATAAGTAAAGAACAGGCCAGACTATTCGCTGTGTGTAAGCAAATGGAAAATGAACCGTAACCAGAGAGAAGGATCTAATGTATTACTGTCTAGCCAGTCAAAAGACCCCATAACTCTCTAGTGGTAGTATCTCAACGGGTGCCTTGGCCAACCTACTACCTAGGAGGAAACTGGGAGACGGCGTAATTACAACTAACTTTATTTCAACAGAGAGCGCGCTTTTTAAACAACAGTTTCAGTGACAAAAGGTCACAAAAATTCTAACTGATTGATACAAGCTTGATACTTGCTTGAGAGTACACTCGAGCACACTCTTCCATCTTGTTTCTCTTCCTTTGGTTCTTTTTTTGAAGTTTTTATAATTTATTTATGATATACGTAATTTAATGTTGTTAATGATCCTAATTTATTTTAATTGTTCTTTACTTCCCTTATAGTTTATTTATTTCCTTGTTCCCTTTCCTAACGGGGCTATTTTTCCCTGTTGGAGCCCTTAGGCTTATAGCATCCTGCTTTTCCAACAATGGTTATATTTTAGATAATAATAATAATAATAATAATAATAATAATAATAATAATAATAATAATAGTAGTAGTAGTAGTAGTAGTAGTAGTAGCAATAATAATAATAATAGTAGTAGTAGTAGTTGTAGAAGTAGAAACAAGTTATCAGTGTGTGTGAGAGAGAGAGAGAGAGAGAGAGAGAGAGAGAGAGAGAGAGAGAGAGAGAGAGAGAGATTACTCTTACAGTGTACGAGCGTATGTGATTTCGTGCGGTACATTGTCATCAGCATCGTTATTAT
>NC_090763.1:36470123-36472623 GCF_036898095.1 Palaemon carinicauda
AGCCCCTCTCTCTCTCTCTCTCTCTCTCTCTCTCTCTCTCTCTCTCTCTCTCTCTCTCTCTCTCTCTCTCTCTCTCTCTCTCTCGAAGACTATTCAGGTTGGCTTTACACAGGATTTATTGCGGAGAAACTGCTAGCAAGTGCAGTGGTTTCATTATATCTGTTTTTTTTTTTCAATAAAATAAAATCCTTTCTCGATTATTTATGAATAGATAAACATCATAAATTATAGTAACGATTATATTGCAGCATTCATTATTCTTGTTATTTTCTTAAAAAAAAAAAAGAGAAGAAAAAAATACCCACACACACACTTGAATGAATTGATATTATGTGCAACTAATAAATTGATAATTTGCCAATTTTGATTACGATTAAATCTGTCTGCATGAAAATGAATTTAATAGAGGCAAATGATAAAATTGTCAATAATATAATGAAAATTTAAAATATGAGAAATAACAAGTATATATAAAAAGAGTAGCGGGCAGTAAGAACATTTACATCAATATTTCGTCACTTGTAAAAAGTTTTGAAATATTCCCAATATTTCTTGAACTCTAACAATCCTCTACTTTTTCCCATGTGGTGGCCTATTGGAAACGTCCTTGCCTGGCGATCTGCCGGATTGGGGTTCAAGTCACGCTCAAGCTCGTGTCTGCGACCTAACCATCCTTGTGGGCTAAAAATTGGATTGTTGGGGGAGCCTATAGATCTACTAGCTGAATCATCCAGCAGCCATTTCCTGGACCTCCCTGGTCCTAACTTAGGTGCTACATTATGTATACTTTGAATTTCATTTGCTCTCTCTCTCTCTCTCTCTCTCTCTCTCTCTCTCTCTCTCTCTCTCTCTCTCTCTCTCTCTCTCTCTCTCTCTCTCTCTGTGAAATTTTGCATGCAGCAATTGTATTGTTCATGCAGGAGTTTTGTTCTTTGAGTTCTGTTATCCTGTCTATGTATAAATGTTCATCTCTCTCTCTCTCTCTCTCTCTCTCTCTCTCTCTCTCTCTCTCTCTCTCTCTCCTCTCTCTCTCTCTCTCTCTCTCTCTCTCTCTCTCTCTCTGTGAAATTTTGCATGCAGCAATTGTATTGTTCATGCAGGAGTTTTGTTCTTTTAGTTCTGTTATCCTGTCTATGTATAAATGTTCATCTCTCTCTCTCTCTCTCTCTCTCTCTCTCTCTCTCTCTCTCTCTCTCTCTCTCTCTCTCTCTCTCCTATCTCTCTCTC
The DNA here is from genome assembly GCF_036898095.1 of Palaemon carinicauda. Taxonomy (NCBI): domain Eukaryota; kingdom Metazoa; phylum Arthropoda; class Malacostraca; order Decapoda; family Palaemonidae; genus Palaemon; species Palaemon carinicauda. The sequence goes on from NC_090763.1 coordinate 36,471,351, forward strand.
TCTATCTCTCTCTTTGCAAAGCCACGGTCAATCGAAATTGGAACTCTCTTAATGCTTCTGTCCTTCCCATCCCAAATTTCTGTCAATCGTTACAGATGTAAGACACTATTTTTTCTTAGTTTTTTCTCTCCACCGTCTTCACTTAATATTTCAATTTCATTTGGATGCAGATCACAGTAATAATATTTACACATTTTGAGAGAGAGAGAGAGAGAGAGAGAGAGAGAGAGAGAGAGAGAGAGAGAGAGAGAGAGAGAGAGAGAGAGAGAGAGAGAGAGAGAGAGAGAGAATACTAATATGCAAAAATTTTTAAGCGAATACTTGGATCTAAAATATACCAAATTAAAAAACCAAAACATATACGCAACTACATAACAGACTAAATCTCTCGTGATCATTAATAGTAATAGGATTATCTAGTCTGTTAATGGTGAGCCATTGTCTTTTATAATAGTAATAAAATCATCATTAATATCGTTCTACATCATACAAAACAGAGTGGGATTCCAGGCCAGTTTTGGTTACAATGTCGGATTATAAAGGCATTTGTTACGTTAAACTTATCTTACGATATACGTAAAAAAAAAAAAAAATCTGAAAGACCAAAAATTATAATTATAAAAAATTATAATAGTAACAGCTTATTAAAACGAAAAACATAATAATGTATAGACATACATGTATACATATATATATATATATATATATATATATATATATATATATATATATATATATATATATATATATATTTAACGTCTATCTTATAGGTTAAAGAGCAAGTGTCTGGCTATATATATATATATATATATATATATATATATATATATATATATGTATGTATATATATATAAATATATATATATAAATATATATATATATATATATATATATATATTATATACATATACATATATACATATATATTTTTCGGTCACGCCCAGCTCTCCAGGTCCCTCTGGTAACGGGGAAAGAGTGTAGTCATACCCTGGTGGGAAAGGGGTGCGTGTACGTGCATATCTATCTAAATATTCAGTCGTCATTTTGATGGGTCGCGTACACTAGTGTGTGTGTATATATATATATATATATATATATATATATATATATATATATATATATATATATATACATATATATATATATATATATATATATATATATATATATATATACATATATATATACATATATATATATATATATATATATATATATATATATATATATATATATATATACAGACAGAGAAAAGATAATCTAAAAATTTATC
>NC_090763.1:36477623-36480123 GCF_036898095.1 Palaemon carinicauda
TTCAAGACCTACTCCCAATGACTATGGAGTCATCTTAATTCACTGGATGTTTATATATATATATATATATATATATATATATATATATATATATATACATATATACATATATAATATATATATATATATATATATATATATATATATACATACATATACATATTATATATACATATATATATATATATATATATATATATATATACATACATGCATATATATACAGTATATATATATATATATATATATATATATATATATATATATTATATACATATATATGAATATATACATACATGCATAAATATAAATATAATTATATATATACATTATAAATATAAATATATTTATATATATACATTATAAATATATATATGCATGTATATGTGTGTATATATATATATATATATATATATATATATATATATATATATATATATATATATATATATCACTGTTTATATTGTATATATGTATTGTTCAAAGAGGAGCCCCACTGGTAGTAGTTACGAATTTTATGTATAATAATTATCTTAACATCTCTTCATAATGTTATCTAGAGTACATTTTTCTGTGGACTTTTCTTATTCAAAATAAGCCCATCTGTATAAATGTACTAAAAACCATAACATTCTCACTATTTTTATAAGATTCCTACTTAGATATGGTTCCTGAGATCTATTCATAAGTTGGGTAAAAAAAAAAAATAGGATTTTCTGCCGAAGTTTTGAAGCAAGTTAACTTTACCCTTCAAATTAACCCTTTTCTTTGAATTTAGATTTCTTTTTTTTTTCTTTTTTTTTGCCGTGTTCGTTAGACATTAAATTAAATCTAGTATACTTTGTTTTCAATCTTTCCATAAGTGTTTGTGTATATATTTTATGTATGTACACAAACAAATATACATGATTTTCATACATACATAGATATACGTACGCATGAACTACCATAGAACAATATTAAAAGATTTCTTTCATTTATAAACTAAAAAAAAATAAGAGAAAGATATAAGATAGAATAGTATGCCTGAGTGTACCCTTAAGCATGAGAACTCTACCCCAAGACAGTGGAAGACCATGGTACAGAGGCTTTGGCACTGCCAAAGACTAGCGAACAATGCTTTGATTTTGGAGTCTTTCTCCTAGAAGAGCTGTATATATGGTCAGTCTCTAGGGCATTGTCACTGTCCCTTGCCTCTGCCATTCATGAGCGACTTTTAAAACACTTTTCAATCACATTCTGTTGGTATCTTAGGAAATAGGTTCCTGCTGGTTTTGCCACTGCCCCGTGCCTCTGTCATTCATGAGCGACCTTTAAACACTTTTCAATCACATTCTGTTGGTATCTAAGGAAATCGGTTCCTGCTAGTATTTGCCACTGTCCCTAGCCTCTGCCATTCATGAGCGACCTCTAAACACTTTTCAATCACATTCTGTTAGTATCTAAGGAAATAGGTTCCTGCTGGTATTTGCCACTGTCCCTTGCCTTTACCATCCATGACCTACCTTTAAAAACCGTTCAACCAAATGCTATTGGTAACTAGAAAATAAGTTCTTGATGATATTTGCCACTGTCCCTTGCCTCTGCCATTCAGGAGCTACCTTTAAAAACTTTTCAACTACATTCTGTTTTTATGTAAGGAAATAAGTTTTTACTAATATGAAAAACGATTGAGTGGACTGTCTATGCTTCATCAAATAGTACTATAAATTTTATTAAAATACGAATAATTATACTATTTTAATAGGGTTTTGTCTAGCCTATGGCAGAAACTGTTAGCATATGGAGCGAATACGCATTTACATGTAATTTAGTTGTGAATTTAAATCCAGAATTAATGATTCTAGATTATGAATACGGGTATACTATACACAGCGTTGAATTTTACACATACTTATTCAGAATATTTTTTTTTATGAAATACAGGAAAAATCGAATAATAAATAGAAAATTTTACATATAAAAGAAAAAAACCCGATTAAATATCTTGGCAGATTGTAATCCTTCCGCACATTTGAGAATTCAGAGAAACACTAGATTTCTTTCTATAAAAATCTTTTTTTGTAGTAAGTAACTTTCCCAACATTTTTACACTTAAAAATTTGCCGTAAAAATCCTGGAATAAATGTTGCCAGGGATTTACTGTTTTACAAACGGATACATTGACGAAAATGGGTGATATTACGGTCACAAAATCGTTAAGGATAATAAGTAGGGTATAAATTACGGTCGGATGTATTTTACTGAAATACAGCTGAGAACAGTATATTTTTTACGGCAAACGTCCGATAAAAATTACGGTTTTTTCAACAGTGTAAAATAAAACTAGTTGAAACAATCTTGATATTTTCGTTTTGTCTTTTTGGAGATTATTCGTACACACAATCTGCACGGCATAAGTACACTAAGGAAAAGATAGTGTCCGTCAAATTAGCACGTATAAGTCAATTGTATAACTGTGAATTGACGTGTTTGTTTAACCAGTTGCTGATAAATAAAT
>NC_090763.1:36490123-36502623 GCF_036898095.1 Palaemon carinicauda
AAACCCCCATCCCTAAAGATGTTGAGATTATAGATACTATTAGAAACTATCGAGCTTGAGCGGGACTCGAACCCCATGTCCAACACGGAGGTTTCCTTAAGGCTGTAATAGTTGAACGAAGTTAGAAGGAAGGAAGGGAGACGAACACTCGTCCAACAGATTGCTAGGTAGGGACGTTTCCAATAGGCTCTAAGAATTCAAAGGAACGAAGCAAGAAAGGTACAAAGGTAAAAAAGGTTTTATGAGGAACGACTGGAAAATCACTAAAAAAGAACTAGCTACCGTGGGCAGTCGTTCGGTCTTCCTGACATGAGAATATGTGATACAATTTCACGTGATTAACCGAATTATTTATAAAAACGAGAAATTCGTATTTATCTTAGAATCGTTAAGTCGTATTCATATCCCCTATATATTCATGAGCAAGCGTCTGACTATATATATAAATATATATATATATATATATATATATATATATATATATATATATATATATAATATATATATATATATATAATATATATATATATATATATATATATATATATTGTAAACTCACACTCATAATATATATACATATATATATATATATATATATATATATATATATATATATATCCTGTCACGCTCCGGGGGGAAAGGGAGTAGTCATGCCACGGTGAAAGGGGATACCCCGAGAGATACAATCGGAAACTACTCAAACCAAAATTGTAGACTGCCGGTTGTAGTCAGGAAAGGAGCGTGAAGGGATGAATGTGTGTGTGTGTGTGTGTGTGTGTGTGTGTGTGTGTGTGTGTGTGTGTGTAACTATATAAATATTGGGATGTCATTTTTAACTGCTCGAGTATACTAGTACATAATGTTTTCTGTACACGTCACATAATACTTCTGTCAACACATTTTTTTTAGAGATATTTCAAATTTATTACCTCGTACATCTATTATAATTTTTTATATAATACCTTTCCGCATAATACACGAGTGCCTTCATTTATTGTTCTCATCTGCCTCAACTACTCATATTGAAAACTAGAACAGATAAATTTGCCAGGACACTGCTCAAATTCAAATGTTGTGTCTGCCTTTCGAAAATCACATATCTATCTATCCTGCATACATCAATATATTCAAATATAATTCTATCTCATTTCTAAAACCATTATTGCTATTCCTTCTTTCGTCGGGGAATGTTGTTAAATTATTAAATCATTATCATAACCATTTTGGCATTATCGAAACATGGGTTTAATCATATTATTAATGTATAATGTTTCTAATCGTTGGAATTTTCTTTTCATTGTTTTTTTTTCTTTTTCTTTTTTGTGTGATCAGTATTACTCGTATGGTCTATCAAATTCATCTAATCTCATTCCCCAGATACTCTCTCTCTCTCTCTCTCTCTCTCTCTCTCTCTCTCTCTCTCTCTCTCTCTCTCTCTCTCTCTCTGCTATATGTTACTAGTGTGAAATATCAAAATCATCTTAATCCCTTTCCTCGTATACCTTCAGTGAAAATCTCTCTCTCTCTCTCTCTCTCTCTCTCTCTCTCTCTCTCTCTCTCTCTCATTTTTCCGCTATGTATTACTAGTGTGAGATATCCAGATCATCTTAAACACTTTCCTCGTATACCTTCAGTGAATCTCTCTCTCTCTCTCTCTCTCTCTCTCTCTCTCTCTCTCTCTCTCTCGATACACCGTCCCTTCTCGCCTTTCTTATTAATCATCTGTTACCTGAAATAACCTCCAAGTTCCCATTATTTATCTTCCTTTACAACAGCCATGAGTCTCTCTCTCTCTCTCTCTCTCTCTCTCTCCTACCATGGCCACGCCCATTCCTTGAGAAGGGACACAACCACGTTATCTTTACTGATCAATACATACCGCCCACGCAATCCCACCGCTAGTCAGATCCTTCCCCCACCCCTACACCTCGCCAAGCCCCGCCCGTCAACGAGAGCATCCTACGCCCACCTCCTTTTCACCACTACATCATCTACGCCCAACGTCCCCCTTTGAAGACCCAGCAGCTGGCGCTACTGCTACTACTGAATTTAGCAGCGGATTCCGCCCACTTGTTGACATCCTTCAACTGCACCACGCCTACGCCCACGCCCACCGTTGGCTTAGCTCCTCTCTTAAATGAAGTGCAAAGCTTAAACTGTGCTCTATTCATCTTGCGATCACATTTTAAAGGTTTAAAGGCCACTCATGAATGGCAGAGGCAAGGGACAGTGACATTACCCTATCAATAAAGGCAATGCCCTAAAGACTAACCTTATATACTTATGATCAGCGTCCAAGCCAGAAAACCACCCAAGCTAGGACAAAGGAGGGAGAGGATATGGGTGCTGATGACTAGGCAGATTGACCTATAAGCTCCCCCAAAACCCCCTTCCTTAGCTCACAAGGATGGTGAGGTTGCAGCGGCCAAAGAAACTAAAGAACTTGAGTTGGACTCGAACCCCAGACTGGCTTTCACCAGTCAGGGACGTTACCACATCGGCCAACACAACCCTATCAACAAAAAGCAATCCTCGAGTGGTTCAGTGGTGGAGTGGCATATCTGTGGGACCGCGTTCGATCCAAACTATCGCCAACAAACCAGCGGTAAATGAGTGCCAGTATTTTCTGGTGCCAGTAACATTACTCCTAAAGACATGTTAGAATACCAGAATGGAGCACTCATCTGGCGTAACATCTTTCCAGGGGGAGATGTATACAAGGAACATTAAAAATGTTTGTTTGTTTGTCTCGAAAAACATTAAGCAAAAAAGTCCTAAACAAAGACATAAACAGTATTATTATTATTATCATTATTACTATTATTATTATTATTACTTGTTAGGCTACAACACTAACTGGAAAACCAGGATGCTAAAACGCCAAGGGCTCCAACGGAGAAAAAATAGCCCAGAGAAGGAAGAAAACAAGTGGAAATAAAGTGCAAGAGAAGTACTGAACAATTAAAATATTTTAAGAACAGTAACAACATTAAATCAGACCTTTCAAGTGAAGTAAAGTAACTTATGAGTACTCGCAACTATTATCGCTTCTTTCTGGACAATTCCTTTAAAATCCCTTTATAGAGAAGGGATTATCTATTTGTGATTAATCTTTACACCCTAGATAATTCACCTGGTGGATAATTCAGCTGGTGTACAATTCAGGTCGTGGATAATTCAGCTTGTGGATAATTCAACCGGTGTATAATTCACCTGGTGGATAATTTAACTGGTGAATAATTCAGCAGGTGTATAATTCAGCAAGTGGATAATTCAGCTCATGTATAATTTAGCTGGTGTATAATTCAGCTAGTGGATAATTCAGCTAGTGTATAATTCAGCAGGTGTATAATTCAGCAAGTGGATAATTCAGCTTGTGTATAATTTAGCTGATGTATAATTCAGCTAGTGGATAATTCCGCTGGTGGATAATTCAGCAAGTGGATAATTCAGCTTGTGTATAATTTAGCTGATGTATAATTCAGCTAGTGGATAATTCCGCTGGTGGATAATTCAGCAAGTGGATAATTCAACCGGTGTATAATTCACCCGGTGGATAATTTAAATGATGAATAATTCAGCAGGTGTATAATTCAGCAAGTGGATAATTCAATCGGTGTATAATTCACCTGGTGGATAATTTAACTGGTGAATAATTCAGCAGGTGTATAATTCAGCAAGTGGATAATTCAGCTCATGTATAATTTAGCTGGTGTATAATTCAGCTAGTGGATAATTCAGCTAGTGTATAATTCAGCAGGTGTATAATTCAGCAAGTGGATAATTCAGCTTGTGTATAATTTAGCTGATGTATAATTCAGCTAGTGGATAATTCCGCTGGTGGATAATTCAGCAAGTGGATAATTCAGCTTGTGTATAATTTAGCTGATGTATAATTCAGCTAGTGGATAATTCCGCTGGTGGATAATTCAGCAAGTGGATAATTCAGCTTGTGTATAATTTAGGTGATGTATAATTCAGCTAGTGGATAATTCCGCTGGTGGATAATTCAGCAAGTGGATAATTCAACCGGTGTATATTTCACCTGGTGGATAATTTAACTGGTGAATAATTCAGCAGGTGTATAATTCAGCAAGTGGATAATTCAGCTCGTGTATAATTTAGCTGGTGTATAATTCAGCTAGTGGATAATTCAGCTTGTGTATAATTCAGCAGGTGTATAATTCAGCAAGTGGATAATTCAGCTTGTGCATAATTTAGCTGGTGTATAATTCAGCTAGTGGATAATTCAGCTGGTGGATAATTCAGCTGGTGGATAATTCATCAGGTGTATAATTCACCTGGTGGATTATTCAACTGGTGAATAATTCAGCTTGTGTATAATTTAGCTGGTGTATAATTTAGCTAGTGGATAATTCACCTGGAGTATAATTCAGCTGGTGGATAATTCAGCAGGTGTATAATTCAGCAAGTGGATAATTCAGCTTGTGTATAATCTAGCTGGTGTATAATTCAGCTAGTGGATAATTCAGCTGGTGGATAATTCAGCAAGTGGATAATTCAGCTTGTGTATAATTCAGCTTGTGTATAATTTGGCTGGTGTATAAATCAGCTAGTGGATAATTCAGCTGGTGTATAATTCAGCAAGTGGATAATTCAGCAGGTGTATAATTCAGCAAGTGGATAATTCAGCTTGTGTATAATCTAGCTGGTGTATAATTCAGCAGGTGTATAATTCAGCAAATGGATAATTCAACCGGTGTATAATTTAGCTGGTGTATAATTCAGCTAGTGGATAATTCAGCTGGTGGATAATTCAGCAGGTGTATCATTCACCTGGTGGATTATTCAACTGGTGAATAATTCAGCAAGTAGATAATTCAGCTTGTGTATAGTCAGCGCGAGAAGTGAAGGCGCTGCGACAGCGGCGCCTTCATTTCTAGCGCTTTTTGACAGTACCCCATAAAACCTTCCCTAATAAGCTTAAAGTAAGGGCGCCTGTCTGGCAGCATCGTACTGCTTGGCATCATCACCCGTGAGTCCCCAGTACGCTCCAGTTGCTCTCGGCGGTTTGTCACGAGTGGATGTAGGTTAATTTTTTCTCCGCGCTTGGACCCCTTTATTTGCTGCATCGTATTTTGTGTCTGTGTTTTTTTTTTTTGTGTACGTTATGTCTAGGAGTGTTGTTGGGCCTCAAGTGATTGCTGCGATCATAGACCTTCATAAGGCAGGTATCAGCAACAAAGATATCGCTAAGCAGAAAGGGTTAGGAGTGCGTACAGTTCAACGTTGGGTCAAGCAGTTCGAGGATTCTGGTGGCACGTGCGTCCCTGTCCCTGTCCCTAAGCCTGGACGCCCTCGTATAACCTCTCCGAGGACCCTGAAGGCGATACATCGCCAGTTGAAGGCTGATCCTTCATTATCAGCCCCAGAAATCAAAGCAAGGAACCCTAGGCTATTAGGTCACGTGTCTCTTAGAACAGTGCAACAGCGCATCCATGACGACCTGCTTTTGCGTAGCTACAAGGCTTTCAAGAAACCCCTTCTCACAGATCGCCATAAGAGCCGTCGGCTTCAATTCGCCAAGAAATTCAGTGCTTGGGATATAGAACAGTGGAAGAAGGTGCTATGGACTGACGAAGCCACGTTCTTTGTTACGGGGAGCGGTGCGAAACGTGTTTATCGTCCTCCCGGGTCAGATGCTCACCTCCCGCAATACACACAAAAGACGGTTAAGCATCCTCCAAGTCTCATGGTATGGGCCAGTTTTTTTGTATGGTGGTGTTGGGGAGTTAGTGGTATTACCAAAGAATCAAATGATGAACCAGTATAATTATTATGAATTATTGAATGACGTTTTAGAAAGCAGTTTTGAGAAATCGGGGGCAGAGTTCTTTATGCCCGACGGTGCTCCGTGTCATAGTGCCCGTAGTGTTAAGAAGTGGTTGTAGGATTGTGCTATCCCTTACTTTGATGATTGGCCTGGTAACAGCCCTGATCTTAACCCTATTGAAAACCTCTGGGCCATCATCAAAGGTAAGTTAAAGAACATCCCTACGACATCCATCCCACAGTTGGAGGCGGCTATTCGTCAAGTGTGGGGGGAACTTCCCCAAGAAACCTTAGAGAAACTGGCTGCAAGCGTTCCCAGACGACTAAGAGAGGTGATTAAACGTCGGGGGAACGTAACCAAATATTAATTTTATATGTAAGTACCAGATTTCAACTTTTTTCAACTAATATAAAAAAAAATTGTGTTTTTTTTCAGCGGCGACATCACTTCTCGCGCCTACTGTATAATTCAGCAAATGGATAATTCAGCTTGTGTATAATTTGGCTGGTGTATAATTCAGCTAGTGTATAATTCAGCTGGTGGATAATTCAGCAGGTGTATAATTCAGCAAGTGGATAATTCAACCGGTGTATAATCTAGCTGGTATATAATTCAGCTAGTGGATAATTCAGCAGGTGGATAATTCAGCTTATGTATAATTTAGCTGGTGGATAATTCAGCTAGTGGATAATTTAACTGGTGTATAATTCAGCATGTGTATAATTCAGCAAGTGGATAATTCAGCTTGTGTATAATTCAGCAGGTGTATAATTCAGCAAGTGGATAATTAAGCTGGTGAATAATTCAGCAGGTGTATAATTCAGCAAGTGGATAATTCAGCTTGTGTATAATTTAGCTGGTGGACAGATCAGCTGGTGGATAATTCACCTGGTGGATTATTCAACTGGTGAATAATTCAGCAGGTGGATAATTCAGCTGGTGGATAATTCAACAGGTGTATAATTCAGCAAGTGGATAATTCAGCTTATGTATAATTTAGCTGGTGGACAGTTCAGCCGGTGGATAATTCAGGTGGTGAATAATTCAGCAGGTCTATAATTTAGCTAGTGGATAATTCAGCTGGTGGATAATTCAGCTGGTGTATAATTCACCTAGTGGATAATTCAGCTGGTGAATAATTCATCAGGTGGATAATTCAGCTGGTGAATAATTTAGCTGGTGTATAATTCAGCAAGTGGATAATTCAGCAAGTGGATAATTTAGCTGGTGTATAATTCAGATAGTGGATAATTCAGCTGGTGGATAATTCAGCTGGTGTATATTTCAGTAGGTATATAATTCAGCAAGTGGATAATTCAGCTTGTGTATAATTTAGCTGGTCTATAATTCAGCTAGTGGATAATTCAGCTGGTGGATAATTCAGCTGATGGATAATTCAGCTGGTGGATAATTCAACTGATGGATAATTCAGCTAGTGGATATTTCAGCTGATGGATAATTCAGCTGGTGGATAATTCAGCAGGTGTATAATTCAGCAAGTGGATAATTCCGCTTTTGTATAATTTAGCTGGTGTATAATTCAGCTGGTGGATATTTCAGCTGGTGTATAATTCCGCTGATAGATAATTCAGCTGGTGGATAATTCAGCTGGAGTATAATTCAGCTAGTGGTTAATTCAGCTTGTGTATAATTTAGCTCGTGTATAATTCAGCTGGTGGATAATTCAGCTGGTGTATAATTCAGCTGATGGATAATTCAGCTGGTGGATAATTCAGCAGGTGTGTAATTCAGCTGGTGGATAATTCAGCTAGTGGATAATTCAACCGGTGTATACTTCAGCCGGTGTATACTTCAGCAGGTGTGTAATTGAGCTGGTGGTGGATAATTCAGCTGGTGTATAATTCAGCAGCTGTATAATTCAGCTGGTGGATTAATTCAGTCGGTGTATACTTCAGCCGGTGTATAATTCAGCTGGTGGATAATTTAGCTGGAATCCACCAGAGTTATTTAGAACCAATATAGCATCAGCAAGTCGAAATACTGGATTAGATGTAAAAGAAAAAACTTTGTTTTTACATATAATTCTAATAAAAAAAAAAAAGTTTAGTCCTATTTAAAGGGGTAATCAAAATTGCAAAACTCTTCGAAGACATAACTTATACCTTGGATTACTTCTGAATCAAATACAGGGAATTACAAAATCCATAGTTACCAGTGTATACGTCTTAAGTAAAAAAAAAATAACGGCTAAATATTTAGATATGCACACGCACATACCCTACTCTTAGCAGGGTATGACTCCTCCCTCTCCCACATACCTGAGTGGACGAGCAATAGCTGAGTGGGATCAGAAAGTAATATATATACACATACACACATATATACATAAATTTATAAACAAACATATAAATAATTTAAAAATCATCATCATATATATATATATATATATATATATATATATATATATAGTAATATATAGTATATATATATATATATATATATATACACATACATTATATATATATACATATATATATATATACATACATTATATATATATATATATATATATATATATATATACATAATTCAATATATATATATATATATATAAAAATAAAATATATATAAATCAATATATATATATATATACACACACACACACACACACATATATATATATATATATATATATATATATATATATATATATATATATATATATTATATATGTATATATATATATAATATATATATATATATATATATATACATTATATAATATATATATATATATGTATATAAACATTTATAATAATCAAACACTTTCTCTTCATTACATGGGAGATTCCTTTGAGTAAGCAGAATAAGATATACTGTCAAGAATAAGAGGAATAAAGAAAAACAAATGACACAATAGACACGAAAAGATGAAGAAGAGAATCAAAGACCTTTACTGGCAAAGGCAACGTCAAGAAGACGGTCGCAATTCAAGCGAAAATTACCTTCAGATTTTCTGGTGATAAAACCTTACTAATCTGATCATTCTTGATTGCCATAAAAGCCTGACTCTCTCTCTCTCTCTCTCTCTCTCCTCTCTCTCTCTCTCTCTCAGGTAACAGATGATTGATAAGACGAGAAGCGAAGGTGCATCAAGAGAGAGAAATTCACTAAAAGTATCCAAGAAAGCGGATTAAATGAATATTCAAACAACGAAAATCTCTCTCTCTCTCTCTCTCTCTCTCTCTCTCTCTCTCTCAGGTAACATATGATTAATAAAAGACAAGAAGCGAAAGTATAGATCTCTCTCTCTCTCTCTCTCTCTCTCTCTCTCTCTCTCTCTCTTCTTTCAGGTAACAGATGATTGATAAGAAAGACGAGTAGCGAAGGTGTAGAGAGAGAGAGAGAGAGAGAGAGAGAGAGAGGAGAGAGAGAGAGATTAACTAAAGGGTATCCAAGGAAGGGGATTAAATGAATGTTCAGACAACGAATCTCTCTCTCTCTCTCTCTCTCTCTCTCTCTCTCTCTCTCTCTCTCTGCTAAACTCGTTAAGATTAACGACTTATTTGTCTTCCATTTTATTGGATCAATGTTACCCCTACAAGAGTAAACGCAAAGAATTACCCAACCATCTCGAAACAAGAGTTATACAGTCTGAAGAGATAAGAAAATAAGTAAGAATTCTCCATAAAGATGTCCAAGCTTTCGATAGCGAGCCAAACTGCTCGGCAGAATAAAAATATTGGAATAGATAAACACTTTCTTAGACCAGGGGATGTTCAAGTTATGACTTGGGTATAAGCAATTTTACTTGATATCATATGCAAGGTTATTTATAAATACTGTGAACAGGGGGATAGAACCACAGGTGTACAGAAACAGACTCTTTTTTTTTCAGAAAGACGGGTGGCTCTCGAGAGAAAACCATTATAAACGTCACTGCCATATTCACATTTTGAAGTGTCATTACAGATATTTCCACATAAGGCCGGGTGGCTCCAGAGAAAACATAATTGTCACTGCCATATCCACATTTTGAGGTTTCATTACAGATGTTTTTTTTCATAAAGACGGGTGGTTCCCGAGAGAAAACATTATCAACGTCACTGCCATATTCACATTTTGAAGACTTCATTACAGACATTTTCACATAAGGCCGGGTGGCTCCAGAGAGAAATCCTCATGAACGTTACTGCCATATTAACATTTTGAAGTTTCATTACAGATGTTGCCTCAAAAAGCAGGGTGGCTCCAGAGAAAACATACACGTCACTGCCATATTCACATTTTATAGGTTTCATTACAGACGGTTTTTCATATGGCTGGGTGGCTTTTAAAATACTGTATAACCAACCTTTCTCTCTCTCTCTCTCTCTCTCTCTCTCTCTCTCTCTCTCTCTCTCTCTCCAGTTTTGTATATGGAAAACTAGTCTCTCTTAGTGCATAGGTTAAAATACTGTATAACACCTCTCTCTCTCTCTCTCTCTCTCTCTCTCTCTCTCTCCAGTTTTGTGTACAGTTTTGTGTATGGAAAACTAGTCTCTCTTAGTGCGTAGGTTAAAATACTGTATAACACCTCTCTCTCTCTCTCTCTCCTCTCTCTCTCTCTCTCTCTCTCTCTCTCTCTCTAGTTTTGTAAATGGAAAACTTTAGTCTTTCATACTACGTAGGTTAAAATACTGTATAAACAACCTCTCTCTCTCTCTCTCTCTCTCTCTCTCTCTCTCTCTACAGTTTTGTATATGGAAAACTTTAGTCTTTCTTACTACGTAGGTTAAAATACTGTATAACCAACTCCTCCTCTCTCTCTCTCTCTCTCTCTCTCTCTCTCTCTCTCTCTCTCTCAGTAAAAACTACAATATCCAATCTGAGAACATTTACCCTCCTCCGTCTTGTGTGCCGACGAGCTCCCAATAGCTAGCAGGATGATAACTGATTTGCACAGGCTGATGGATCGTGATTGGACGAGTTAATAAAATGTTACATTTTCTCCCCTTAGACTTTTCAATTCCCTATAGAGACGGGATATCTTTCATTCTTTATTTCTTACAAAAGAAAAACTTTATAATTTTCATTACTTCTATTGTGGTTTATTTATTTCCTTATTTCCATTCCTCACTGGGTTACTTTATCCTGTTGGAGCCGTTGGGCTCAGAACATCCTGCTTTATCAACTAGGGTTGTAGCTTAGCTAGTGATAATAATAATAATAATAATAATAATAATAATAATAATAATAATAATAATAATTTAGTGTTTCATCTTTTTCAACATGTTTACAAATGATTGATTTATCAATAGATATTACTTATAAGTTTATGGAAGTTTATAATTTTTTTTTTGGCCATTACTTTCTTCTTTATTCACGACGCCATTTAATAATTACAAACGCTTTGCGAACAGTGAAAGTGTAATTGACTAAAAAAAAAAACCTTTGATTTGAAATAGTTAAAAAATGGAAACCATTTGAATTGATATTTTGTTCCTTTTTTTAATAGTCAATCAGATATCCATATCTGCCTGTCAATTCGGCAATTTAGTTACCCCTTCAATGGCCTCTCAATTCCTCAGATTTCTTC
Source organism: Palaemon carinicauda (assembly GCF_036898095.1). Classification (NCBI taxonomy): domain Eukaryota; kingdom Metazoa; phylum Arthropoda; class Malacostraca; order Decapoda; family Palaemonidae; genus Palaemon; species Palaemon carinicauda. The sequence continues at coordinate 36,501,457 of NC_090763.1, forward strand.
CCTTAGGAATATAAAATAAATGAATAAACAAATAAATAAATAAACACCAACAAAAGACATAACATTGGCCTCGTCTGAAAACGCTTATCACCGCCCGTAAAATTGTATAATCGTCCAACGACTATTGAAAAAAAAAATATAATCTTAATCTACATTTTTTATGGTATATTAAGATGAAAGTAAGCAAATCCCATTTCCTGTAAGTGCGTTGCCCCTTCATTTAAAAAAAATAATAATGAAATAAAAAAATAAAGTAGGTGCGTCACCCTTTCATTTTAATAAAAAAAAAATCATTAAAGCTGGTACATGAAAACGTTACTACGTTTCAGCAATAGCGAATTAAACCACGTCTTATGTGATTGTCTCTCTGGTATATAGGGACTCTTACCTACGGTATCCATAGGGGAAATGACTTCAGGTTCTGTTGCAATATCATCGCAGTACAAGAGATAGCTTTGTTGTTATGGCGATGGTGGGAAATCGGATGGCCCTCTTGAACTTAATAAAAAAAATTGGATGAATTCTCTCTCTCTCTCTCTCTCTCTCTCTCTCTCTCTCTCTCTCTCTCTCTCAACTGAATAAGAAAGACGAGAAACGACGGTATACCTCTAGAGAGAGAGAGAGAGAGAGAGAGAGAGAGAGAGAGAAAGTTGTTTACAAGGATTATAGATATCTCAAAGAGTTTTTAGTCCATCCGCGGAGACTTTCATTTGCTTCAGAGTAGAAAGAATCAGTTTAAACGTATTTTACGACCTTGTCTAATTTATTCTTGAACTCGTTTAACGTGAAACATCCGCCGAGAGAGAGAGAGAGAGAGAGAGAGAGAGAGAGAGAGAGAGAGTTTATTGATATTAGACAAGGTGGATGAACAGATGCAAAACCTACAGTGAACTGAAGGGAAAAAATTGAGAGAGAGAGAGAGAGAGAGAGAGAGAGAGAGAGAGAGAGAGTTTATTGATATTAGACAAGGTGGAAGAGCAGATGCAAAACCTACGGTAAGTTGAAGGGAAAAAATTGGAGAGAGAGAGAGAGAGATAGAGAGAGAGAGAGAGAGAGAGAGAGAGAGAGAGAGAGATCCAGGCCCAACATTCTCTCCGGACGACCATATTTCAAGGCTGCTGTGGAATAAAGGAGCTAAACTTTGTGATGCTTCCAATCTATCAATTA
>NC_090763.1:36505123-36507744 GCF_036898095.1 Palaemon carinicauda
TGCGTACAGTGGCCCGTGTGGATTACGCAAAGACACATTAGTATTGCGTACAGTGGCCCGTGTGGATTACGCACTGACAACAATAGACGGAGTCTGTGAAATGAGGCAAAGGGTCTCAACCCTAAAACCCGCGGGATAATATTGTATTTTTCCAGCAGATAAATTCTCTTAGACTACTTTCTTAATGATTTTGGAAACAATAAACACAAAAGGCTCAATAAAGCACAAGACAATTGGACCCTCCCCTCCTTCCCTTAAGCTACGAATCTTGATAATTTATGTATAAAGATCTATCTATCTATCTACCGCTATCTATCACTCTGGGGAGTTAGCCGGCATCAAAGGAAACAAAATTGGGTTTTTTATTTATTTATTTTTTATTTTTTATTTATTTATTTTTTTTTTTTTTGTTCCTACTTGCCTGACGAGGGACTCGGCCTACTTTGGTTGGTAAAACTACACTGTTGAAAATTTGCCGTAAAAAACGGCATAAAATCTGGAATAAATGTTGCCAGGCATTTACCGTTTAAAAAAATTATATATTGAAGTAAAAGGGTGATATTACACTCACCAACCCGTTAAGAATAACAACAAAAGTAAAAATTACGGTCGCCTGAATTTTACTGAAATACGGATGAGAACCGTACATTTTTACAAAGAAATTTCGATTAAAAGGTAAAAATTACGATCGCCTGTATTTTACTGAAATACGGATGAGAACAGTACATTTTTACAGAGATATTTCCATTAAATGGTAAAAATTATGGTCGCCTGTATTTTACTGAAATACGGATGAGAACAGTAAATTTTTACAAAGAAATTTCGATTAAAAGGTAAAAAATTACGGTCGCCTGAATTGTACTGAAATACGGATGAGAACAGTAAATTTTTACGGAGAATTTTCAATTAAAATTACGGTTTTTTTTTTTTTTTACAGTATAGGGTACCAGAGCCCACCCTGCCCCCTATGGAACCCCAAAGAGGCAGCAACCACGTACTTCAGATCATTGTTTGAACAAACAACAATTCACAACACAAAAGGATAATTATTGCTGTTCTAACTTATTTATCTTTCTCTTGTTTGTTTTAAAGTTTTTATAGTTTATATATTAAAGATCTAATTTAATGTTGTTACTATTCCTGAAATATTTCATTTTGATTATTTACTACTTCTCTTGTAGCTTATTTATTTTCTTATTTCCTTTCCTCACTGGGCTATTTTTCCTTGATGCTTTTCCAACTATGATTGTAGCTTGGCTTTTAATAATAATAATAATAATAATAATAATAATAATAATAATAATAATAATAATAATTATAATAATAATATTTTCCAACTGTGATTTGTAGCTTGGCTTTTAATAATAATAATAATAATAATAATAATAATAATAATAATAATAATAATAATAATATCAGAGGCCATGACGTAACTATTGTCATATCAGGGTCGGTAGCTCTAAAAAAGAATTTAAATAACTCCTATTTTTCCTAATTTTTAATGACCTCTCCAGAAGGGGTCGTGGCTCTCAACTGAAAGAACTTGAATGCACTCTAAAAGAGCTTCCTTTGTGATAACTTTGATCAAGACTGGTCCAGTGGTTCTGGAGAACTCGAATATGGGGAAAAAGTTTAAGTTAGATAACGGATAAACTTTTATTATTATTATTATTATTATTATTATTATTATTATTAATATATTACATTTATCAAATTATATTATCATTACATATTATATTATTATATCATATATTACTATTATTATTACATATTATATATTATATTATATATTATATTATTATTATTATTATTATTATTATTATTATTATACATTTATCATATATTATTATATATTATATAATATATTATTATTATACTATATATTATTATATATTATATATTATATATTATTATTATTATTATAATTATTATTACTTGCTAAGCTACAACCCTAGTTGGAAAAGCAAGATGCTATAAGCCCAAGGGCTGCAACAGGGAAAAATAGTCCAGTGAGGAAAGAAAATAAGGAAATAAATAAACGATATATGAAGCATAATGAAAAAAAGATGCTGATGCAAAAAGATGATAAAAGAAATCCTAAATCTTTCAAATTGAGAAATGAAATAAAACATGAATAAAAAGAATAAATATTTTAATGTCAGACCTTAAAGGTTTAAAGGCCGTTCATGAATGGTAGAGGCAATGGACAGTGGCATTGCCCTATGCAGCAATACAATCCTCAAGAGAAGCAAAAATTAGATAAATGGAAAACAACAACACTAACAAAATAATAAAATCCGGATACATGAATGTGGGTGAATGCGCTAAATATATAATATATATATATATATATATATATACACACATATATATATATATATATATATACACACACATATATATATATATATATATATCGAAATGTAAACAATGGGAAAATATATTGTTAATTAAATTCGGGATTTACAAATATAAATAAGAACAGAATCAAAATCCATCTCGTTAAAAGTTAAAATAAGCGGTACTGCTGATACCGCAATCCCAAAGTAATAATTTTCGAAATTATCTTATTCGCAAATTATACACGGCTGCATAAAAAGTATCATACACCCACACAGACA
>NC_090763.1:36508244-36515744 GCF_036898095.1 Palaemon carinicauda
AGTGAGATCGGTGTTACTCTGTGGACGTGAGTTACGGTATGACAATGAAACAATCGCCAATAGATTTAGTAGATTTTAGTACAAAGCCCTCAGAAGGATATCGGGAGTTAAATGACAGGACAAGATTAGGAATGAAACTATTAGAAAGAATACTCGAGTGCCATGTGTGGATGAGATCATAATGAGGGGTAGATGGAGATGGTTTTGGTATGCTAGTCGCACTCCCCAAGACAGATTAGTTCACTAAACGTTCAGCTGGACTCCACAAAGTACTAGAAGGGTTGGAAGACACAGGTCTACATAGCTGAGGACTATGAAGCGCGGAGTAGATGATGAATTGAGAAGTATTGAATTAAAAGCTCAAGATAGAGACTGGCGAAATATAACCAAAGCCCTTTGCGTCAATAGGCGTAGGAGATGATGATGATGATGAGTGGCAAGATCGTCAACATTTTACTCAATTCTACGGACCAAGTTTGCCCTCCATCATAGGTTGACCTTGAATGAATTTACTGTATAATAAAAATCCTGAATCCAGATGGTGCTTCGTATCGATGCCAAAATCTAATCAATTCTAAGTTAGGCCATATCTTACATACCCTGAAATTGCCCTCCAAATTCATCAGTGATCTTTTTGAGTTAGGCAAAGAAACATACAGTGGAGGAAACATACCTTCATCGGGGGAGGTAATATTTATCTATCATTTATTAAAACGCAAAGTATTGAAATGAAACGGTACTTTAACACAACGTTTATCCTCCCAAGATAATTCTATCATCATCATTATCATTAAATGTTGAGCTACAACCCTAGTTGGAAAAGTAGGATGCTATAAGCCCAGGATCCCCAACAGGGAAAATAGCCCAGTGAGGAAATATAAAATATTTTAAGAAAAGAAAAAGCATTGAAATAAACATTTCCTATATAAACTATAAAAACTTTAACAATACAAGAGGAAGAGAAACTACATAGAACAGTGTGCTCGAGTGTACCCTCAAGCAAGAGAACTCTAATCCAAGACAGTGGAATACCATGGTACAGAGGCTGTGGCACTACCCAAGACTATAGAACAATGGTTTGATTTTAGAGTGTCCTTTAAACAGAACAATGCTACCCCTAATGAACGTTGCTTATCCTGAGTAACATGATTACGTCATCGTTCATCATAACTTGGAGTAACGAGCGAAGGAAAATAGCTGTTCTTGTTAAATATATTTTGTTTGAAGTGTTTAAAGAGCGACTCAAAGCAGAGGAGAGAAGATAGAGGATTATACAACGCAAAACTGCAGTCGCAGAGAGAGAGAGAGAGAGAGAGAGAGAGAGAGAGAGATGTGACAAGAGATTCTGATGAGAAAACGTCGAGGGGAAATTGGTTGGTGAAACTGGGTGTCTTCTGAAGATCATCCCATCTCCTCCAGGCTTTGAATCAAACACAAGAGGAGGAGGAGAAGGAGGAGGAGGACAGGAAAGATGACAAGTCGTGAGAGAGAGAGAGAGAGAGAGAGAGAGAGAGATGAAGGCCCTACAAAGGCATGACATGGCAGCAATGTAAAACGGAATATACAAAATATATGTGTATAATATATATATATATATATATATATAAACGTCAAAATACATATTCTCTTTATTACGACACAAAACTAAATTGAACATATATATATATATATATATATATATATATATATATATATATATATATATATATATATATACATACATATATATATATATATAGTCACAATACTTAGATTCTCTTTATTATGACACAAAACTAAAATCAGAATACATATTTCCTTCTACTACAACAAACAGAATTAAACTGAACAGAGCATTAGCCCTTCATAAGCATACAGCAAAACGAATACGTTCTCCAGTGTATTCTTTTCAAGAGAAAACTTGCAAACCAAATTCAAAAGACTTGAGAAGGGAAACCCAGAGAGAGAGAGAGAGAGAGAGAGAGAGAGAGAGAGAGAGAGAGATACTGTCACTTCTACTTTCCTTCCAAAATTATATCGAACAAGATGACGATGAAAAATACCAGAAAACAAAAATAAATATATAAGGAAACAAAAAAAAAAAATAAAAAAATTAGCATCAATATAAATGCATTAAAAGGATAGAATTAGAGTGAAGTTTACCATACAGTTGGCGAACAAATTAATAAGAAAATGAAAGAAAATCTTATCTTTTATGAACAACTTCAAAAGGTATTAACTACATGATATCATTTATTTAACGAAGCAATTACATTCTCAATGGAAGATCATAACAACAGCTGTCACCATTCCAATCATCATCATCATCGTCATCATAATACGATTTTAATAATAGTTTGATAATTCATAATTAACATTAATTACAAGGAACAAATCAAAACAATCGAATTCCTTCAAACTTTTTCTAAAATTCCAGCCATCAAGATGCGTCCTCCAAACTGATTAAACTTTCGTCATAAATTTTGATGAGCAATGATGCCATAAATGAATGATGTCTAATGAATTTTGAAAAAGTTGCCTATTAACATAATAAGCTTTTCATTGAATACCGGCCGTTTTCCAAAACGATTTTATAGACCAGGAAGACCCAATCAACTTCGTTGAAGTTTAAGAATAATTTATTTGAGGTTCGACATTAGTATGTATGTATGTATGTAAGTATGTATACATGCATGTGTGTATGTATACACATTGTGTATATAGTGTTTATACATATATATCTATATACATACATGTATATATATATATATATATATATATATATATATATATATATATATATATATATATATGATGTATATATATATATATATATATATATATATATATATATATAGATATATATATTTATAAATATATATATTTATAAATATATATATTTATATATATGTATATATCCAGTATATATTCACACATACACATACACATACACGTACATACACGAATGTCGACCCTCAATTAACTTGTTCTTATACATCATCATTATCAGCCATAACTAGTCCACTGCAGGACAAAGGCCTCAGACATGTCCTTCCGCTCGCGTCTGTTTATGGTCTTTCTACCCCAGTCTATACCAGCAAATATTCTTAGTTCGCCAAACCATCGTCTTCGTTTGCTATCTCTAGGGACTACTGTGTTATTCTTTTTGCCCATTTATTACCTGTCATTCGCATTATATTCCCTGTCTATGTCCATTTCTTTTTATTACTTGTTGTTAGAATATCCTATACATTAAGTTTTCTTTCGTATCCATGTTGCTCTTTTTCTGTCTCTTAGTGTTATTCCTATCATTATTATTTCCATTGTCCTTTGAGTTGTAACTAGCTTATGTTCTAAAGCTATAGTACGGTTTAATTACATTACCGGATTTACTGCAAAATTTATATAAAAAAATCAAGTAACCAGATTTACAGCATAGTTTACATCAACAATTACTTTACACGATTTACTATACAATTTACATCAACAATTACTTTATAAGATTAACTGCACATTTTTATAAAAAAAAAAAATACTTTACCGCATTTACTGTACAATTTACATCAACAATTACTGTTCGGGATACACTGTAAAATTTATATCAACAATTACTTTAAAAGATTTACTATACAATTTACATCAACAATTACTTTACAAGATTTACTACACATTTTTATAAAAAAGAGAAAAATTACTTTACCGCATTTACTGTACAATTTACATCAACAATTATTTTACCAGATTTACTGTATAATTTACAATGAATATACCGGATATAGGACAGGATTACAAATGAAACTATAAGAGAGATTACTCGAGTGCCATATGTGGATGAGTGCATGATGCGAGGTAGATGGAGATGGTTTGGGCATGCTCTTCGCACTCCCCAAGAGAGATTGGTGCACCAACTGTTTAACTGGGGTCCACGAGGCACTAGAAGAGTTGGAAGACCCAGGTTTGCATGGCTGAGGACTATGAAGCGTGAAGTGGGAGATGATGAATGAAGAAGTATTGAATAGATAGAGACGACTGGTGAAATCTAACCGAGGCCCGCTGCGTCAATAGGCGTAGGAGGAGATGATGATGATGATGATGATGATGATACCGGATCTACTACACAATTAAATTAAATCAGATCCAGCACAATGCACTGGATATTTCCATTCCCAGATTTTCCCAAACATATAAATACCCGAAAAAATAGAACGAGTAAAATATCCAGTTCAGGCGTCGATGTGATGCACCCGAGCGTAAAGAAAACGAATGAGATTAACGACTGGAGGATATGCTTCAATGATTAGGCTCGTCTCCCCTGAGGGAGCGCCGAGGTGGGAAGAAAAATAAAGTGTGATAATATACATGCGTCTTTAAGGGTCGGAATGAGAGATAACAGCTGAGAGGTATTATTATTATTATTATTATTATTATTATTATTATTATTATTAGCCAAGCTACAACCCTAGTTGGAAAAGCCAATTATTATTATTATTATTATTATTATTATTATTATTATTATTATTATTATTACTAGCCAAGCTACATCCCTAGTTGGAAAAGCCAGATGCTATAGGCCTAAGGGCTCCAATAGGGAAAAATAGCCCAGTGAGGAAAGGAAATAAGGAAATATATAAACGATGAGAACAAATTAACAATAAATCATTCTAAAAACAGTAACAACGTCAAAACAGATATGTCATATATAAACTATAAAAAGACTTACGTCAGCCTGTTCAACATAAAAACTTTTGCTGCAACTTTTAACTTTTGAAGTTCTACTGATTAGCGCTTAGATCACGGAATTGGTATAACTTGATTTATATTAATGTATGTGGAAGTAAGGCGCTTAATTCAATACGATTATATATTGATATATGCCCGAGGAACTGATACAATTTTTAATCTTCATCAATGTAAGCGGACGTAATATGCTGTATTGCAATGGGATTTTCATTAAACTTATGGTTTATATGTGAAATGTTTGTTTCAATGTTGTTACTGTTCTTCAAATATTTTAATTGGTAATTGCTTTTCTTGTAGTTTCCTTGTTTCCTTTCTTCACTGTGCTATTTTCCCTGTTGGAGCCATTGGGCTTGTAGCATTCTGCTTTTTTCAACTAGGGTTGTGGCTTAGGAAGTAAAAATAAAAATAATAAGAAGAAAGTAATAAGATTTAATTTACGATATTATACACTGTTAAAAAAAATCCAGTAATCTTAATCGGAAATTCTCCGTAAAAATATACAGTTCTCAGCCGTATTTCAGTAAAGTACAAACGACCGTAATTTCACCCGACTTTGTTATTGTCTTTAACGGGTTGGTGACCGTAATATCACTCCTTAAGGTAAGTTTATCCGTTTTTAAAACGGTAAATGACTGCAAAGAATTCTACCAGGAGTTTTACTGATTTAATGGCAAATCTTTAACAGTGAAATTAAAGGTGATACGCATAATTCTATAAGAATATTTACTAAAATACACCCAAGAAACTGATATTTGTTTAACTTTTATCAATGTAATGGGAAGTAATACGCGCAATTAATTTTTTTCTTTAAAAATAAACACAAGGATTTGATAAGATTTAATTCAAGTTATTATAATTAAAGGCGAGACGCATAATTCTATAAGAGTATTTACTTAAATAAGCCCAAGGAATTGATAAGATTATTATTTACGTTAATGTAAATGGAAGTAAGACGAATTGAAGACTCCGGAAGGAAAGGTGGTTATAAGAATAAGTGCAACAGAAAGAAAGGAAGACGGGAATAATGTGGAAACTAAGAAAAACCACATACTGTACAATTAAATTAAATAGATCGCTGGAGCTCATTGGCAAGAAGTAAACTGGCGTATGGAATAAATACACATACAAACAAACAAACAAACACAAATAACAAACATTTAAAAGGTTTAACAGTACAGAGAAAAGGAACATTTTGCCCTTCAAGTCCCATCTACAAAATGTGGATTTAACTCCAATTCCGCCCAATTTTCAATACCAATTATGATACCCAACCAGACCCAGTAAGTGCAAGATAAGCATAAATATCTATCTGTAGAAGGTAATCATATAAGGTTAACATTCATTCTCTCTCTCTCTCTCTCTCTCTCTCTCTCTCTCTCTCTCTCTCTCTCTCTCTCTCTCTCTCTCTCTCTCGTACTTAGGGAGTAAAAATGTAATGGAAATATGTAAATATATTATTATTATTATTATTATTATATATATATATATATATATATATATATATATATACATATAAAATAAATAATACATAATATATATGGATATATATATATATATATATATATATATAGATAGATAGATATATATAAAACCACAAATACATATGTATATAGGTTTCTGAGCATATATATATATATATATATTTTATAAAAAACCACAAATACATATGTATATAGGTTTCTGAGCATATATATATATATATATATATATATATATATATATATATATATATATATATATATATATATATATATATATATATATATATTCGCAAATACGTATGTATATAAATACGTCTGAGAGTGTATATATAAACATATAAATCCATATACCTCATGTATATATACGCACATAAATATGCACATGCATACATGTACGCATGCGTATGTACACACCTCGTGATACGATAAACGACGAATCCAGTTATACTCGCCTCCCAATACCAGGAGTTAAAGAATAATTTCCTTGAATTTCAGACTTGAATTTCTCCCTTTCTTCTCCACTCCCAATGTCCATCCCATTCGAAGAAGAAATAACCTCGTTTTCTCCACGGCAGAGCGAACTGCACCTGCCTAATACTATTGGGAAAAGCGCAATGAGAATATAATCCAAAAAACGAACAAAAGAAAAAAAAAAGAAAATATATATATACATATATACTGTATATATATACATACATATATATATATATATATATATATATATATATATATATATATATACACATATGTGTATATATATATATATATATATATATATATATATATATCATGGCCAAGGCCAAGGAAGGGACCTTGTTATATACATCCCATTCAGAAGTCAAATTCCATAATCATCATCATTATCATTATTATTATTATAATTATTATTATTATTGTTATCATTATTGTTGTTGTTGTAGTTGTTGTTGTTGTTGCTGTATCATCTAAACTACAACCCTAGTTGAAAAAGCAAGAAGCTATAATTCCCAGAGCTCCAACATGGAAAACTAGCCCACAGAGGAAAGGAAACAAGGAAATGAATAAACTACAAGAGAGAGGAGTAATGAACAATTAAACTAAAGAATATATTAAGAACAATGACAACATTTTAATAGATCTTTCTTCAAGTATAAACTATAAGAATTTCCACAAATGAAAAAGAGGAAGAGAAATAAGATAGAATAGCGTGCCCTCAAGCAAGAATCCTTAATCCTCATTCACAGGTCAAAATCCCCAGTCTCCATTGAGAGGTTCAAAATCCCCAATCTTCCCCCAGAGGCTTTCACCGCCGAGATTCGGC
>NC_090763.1:36523244-36525744 GCF_036898095.1 Palaemon carinicauda
TAAGAGGAAACCGTTTTCCTTGACCAAGGGACCATATTTCACCTAGGATCTTGACTGTCCCGCAGAGAGAAAAAAGAAATGGAGAGACTTTTTAGAGAAGGAATTACGTTCAGGCAGACTCCTAAATGTGGTCTTTCCACATTCATTTAGGCAGATTCAACATCTCCCTCTCTCTCTCTCTCTCTCTCTACTTTTTTTTTTGGCGAATCTATCATCTTGTGAGGAATGAGCTTACATGTATCAGGTTTATCATCTTGTGAGGAATGTGCCTAATTATTATCAGGTTTATCATCTTGCGAGGAATGTGCTTATATGTTATCAGGTTTATCATCTTGTGAGGAATGAGCTTATATGTTATCAGGTATATCATCTTGTGAGGAATGTGCCTATATATTTTATCAGGTTTATCATCTTGCGAGGAATGTGCTTATATGTTATCAGGTTTATCATCTTGTGAGGAATGAGCTTATATGTTATCAGGTATATCATCTTTGTGAGGAATGTGCCTATATATTATCAGGTTTATCATCTTGCGAGGAATGTGCTTATATGTTATCAGGTTTATCATCTTGTGAGGAATGAGCTTATATGTTATCAGGTATATCATCTTGTGAGGAATGTGCCTATATATTATCAGGTTTATCATCTTGCGAGGAATGTGCTTATATGTTATCAGGTTTATCATCTTGTGAGGAATGAGCTGATATGTTATCAGGTTTATCATCTTGTGAGGAATGAACTTAAATGTTATCAGGTTTATCATTCTTTGAGGAAGGAGCTCATATGTCATCAGGTTTATCATGTGAGGAATGAGCTTATACGTTATCAGGTTTATTATCTTGTGAGGAATGAGCTTATATGTTATCAGGTTTATCATCTTGTGAAGAAAGATATCATATGTTATCATGTTTATCTCCAACAAATGTTTCTATGGCTGATATACCTTTCTTTTCATTGTTTATTTATGAAAGATCTATTCTTATATTGTTACTATATTTAATATTCAATTTAATTGTTCAATACCTTATTCATATATTACCTATTCCCATATTTCATTTTCTTACTGGGCTATGTTTTCCCTGTTGGACCCCTTGGGTTTATTTTCATACTTAATTTATGAAAGATCTATTTTAATGTTGTTACTGGTCTTGAAATTTGTTATTTTAATTGTTCATTACTTCTCTTATAGTTTATTTCCTTATTTCCTTTCCTCACTGCGATATTTTTTCCTGTTGGAGCATTTGGACTTCTAGCATCCTGCTTTTCCAAAAAAGGTTGCAGCTTATCTAACAATAATAATGATAATTAACATCCAATATCCTTACATATTTCTTCGGTTGAAATGGTGAGTAATATTTATTAAATGATAAAAAACCTTTCATAAGGGTCCTATACTGTATAATTAAACTACCGATAGTTTTACATGTATCATCTTTTGGTCTAATTCTATAATGCTGAACATAATAAAAACAACGATGCTTTTAGTTTAATCTTCACTATATAATAAAGAGGAAATTTGTGACTATATATAAATATATATATATATATATATATATATATATATATATATATATATATATATATATATATGTATATATATATGCATGCATATATGTGTATATATATACACATACAAACACATATATAACATATATATAATATTTATATACATATGCATATATATATACATACATATTATATATATATATATATGTGTGTGTATATATATATATATATATATATATATATATATATATATATATATATATATATATATATTCCAGTCACTGTGAGAGAGAGAGAGTAATCATACCTTGGTGGAGAGGGGGATACGAATGTGTGCATATTTAAATATTTAGCCGTCATTTTTGACTAGTAATACCATAAAAAAATTTCCTAAAGCAACCTGAACCTGATGACCAGAAAAAAAAAATCTTTTTTATTTCCTTCCAAGACGTTTCCATGCTTGAAATTATTATCATTATTATTATTATTATCACTAGCCAAGCTACAACCCTAGTTGGAAAAGCAAGATGCTCTAAGCCCAAGGGCTCCAATAGGGAAAAATAGCCCAGCGAGGAGAGGAAATAAGGAAATAAGTGATGAGAACAAGTTACCAATAAATCATTCTAAAACAGTAACAACGTCAAAACAGATATGTCATATACAAACTATAAAAAGACTCATGTCAGCCTGGTCAACGTAAAAATATTTGCTCTAACATTGAACTTTTGAAGTTCTATTGATTCAACTACCCGATTAGGAAGATCATTCCACAACTTGGTAACAGCTGGAATAAAACTTCTAGAATACTGTAGTATTTAGCCTCATGATGGAGGAGGCCTGGCTATTAGAATTAACTGCCTACCTAGTATTACGAAAAGGATAAAATTGTCCAGGGAGATCTGAATGTAAAGGATGGTCAGAGTTATGAAAAATCTTATGCAACATGCATAATGAACTAATTGAACGACGGTGCCAAAGACTAATATCTAGATCA
>NC_090763.1:36538244-36543244 GCF_036898095.1 Palaemon carinicauda
TTCATTTGCCAAGCTCTTCATCCCATTAATTTTCCTTCTCCTTCATATTGACTCGCTCTGGTTGCCAATGTCAGAACAGCGCGCTTCCGAGTATTCGGTTTGGTGCAAGCGCGCCAATCCAATAACATTCACGGGCTTATCTGTCAAAGTGGGCAGCGCCATCCTAAAATGTATTTCCCAAACACAGAACTGCCAATAGATAAAGTAGCAATCTGTTTATTCGGACGACAGACGTAGGACGGGAAACGCCTGGTTATTGGGTCACTTCCCGTCGAGATTCGAAAGTTTAGCCAAGTCAAACCACCAAAAATATAATTCTGGGAAGGAAATTAAATCAGAGACCAAAAAGAGGAGAGGAAAAGATGTGACTTAAGCAAAGAGTGACTAATGATTTGCAAACACGGGAATGTAGGTTAAAGAAAATGGATACATTTGAAAAAAAAATAAGGTGAAATGAAAAAAAAAAGGAAAGAAACCCGGAATATATGAGTAAAAGAGCGACAGGAGAGAAAAAAAAAAACTCTGATTATACACTGAGGTCATAATTTGCGACTGCTGAGAGAGAGAGAGAGAGAGAGAGAGAGGAGAGAGAGAGAGAGAGAGAGAGAGAGGAGAGAGAGAGAGAGAGAGGAGAGAGAGAGAGCGCTCTTGAAAATTGAGATTATGCGAATGTGGGAAAACCTACGCATTCAGAAGCAAGAACAGAGTATTTAAAGCATAAATATAACAAATGCAGGAACAAGAACAAAGCATTTGAAACAAATATAACAACTAAATATACGAGGAAACGAAAGGGTATAAATTTACTCTTAATACGTGTAGATAAAGCGTCATATACTTGAAAAGAAAAATAGTTCTTTACAATGATCATTCGCACACATTAAAACAACTTGTATTAATAAAACATTATACATCCATACAACAACACTATCAACATTTCATACATACATACATATACATAAATAATAATATATATATATATATATATTATATATATATGTGTGTGTGTACATACATATATATATCTATATATATGTATATACATATACACACACATATTATATAAATATATATATATGTATATATATATATATATATATATATAAATATATACATATATCTATATATATATACATATCTATCTATCTATCTATATATATACATACCATAGCTCAATAGATGTATCGGCTGCTGTCTAATCTTCTATCAATTCGTAAGCATAGGTTCGTATCACTGCTGGGTAGATGTACTTCTTATATGAGTTTTAAATTCTGGGCCGAACAAGTACACTTACATATAATTCCCCTTTGAAAATATTATTCGTAATGTTGACAGAATTCGAAATGAAAAACTATTAGGGGATTATTTGAAATATAATAATAATTTTTATATATATATATATATATATATATATATATATATATATATATTATATATATATATATATATATATATATATATATGTATATGTATATATATAATATATACATATAATATATATAATATATTTATAATATATACATTAATATAATATATATATATATATATCTATCTATCTACTCTATCTATCTATCTATCTATATATATATATATATATATATATATATATATATATATATATATATATATATATATATATATATATATATATATGCATGGGTTTCATTCCTGTTAAGGACGGCAACAGTTTCTTTCGTTCCACTTCCCTCTGGGATAAAGGTTTGTAGTGAATACAGTTAACTAATGCGATTAAGGAAATCGACATTTTAAAACTTCATTATGGGTATTTAAATTACACATATAAATGATAAAAATCGCCAATTAGTTTTTTTCGGTTAAAAAAAAAATTGACCTGAGAAATATTCAAGACAATATTTTCTGCCAAGTTCATCTTTAAATGTTTGAGTTTTAAAGGCCTCTCATGAATGGCAAAGTTAGGGGACAGTGACATCACCCTAATTAGCAGGACAATGCCCAAGAGACTGATCATATACACATATGATCAGCAAGCAAGACCACTCTCCAGCCAAGCTAGGACAGGGATTCCCAGGCAATGGCTGCTCATGACTCCACAGGTAGACATATAGGGCGCCCCCCAAATCCCCCATCCTCAACTCACAAGGATGGTGAGGTTGTAAACACTACATGAAAGTATTGAGTTTGAGTGGGACTCGAACCCCAGTCCGGCAGAATTCCAGGCAGAGACGTTTCCAAGCAAACCCCGTTTGGTTCAAAACTTCTATAACGTCAGGTTCATCACAAATGTAATACATAATGCCTTACTATTTTAGCACTCTTTACTTTTCATGACACACTTTTGCTTTCCAAAGCATGCACTTCAACACTTCATGGACCAGCACTTCTTTTCTAAATACACCTCTTCAACTCAAGGATATATTATACGCTTCAGCATTTCACAGGATAAATTCATTGAAAGCCACAATCTCTTTCCAGAATAAAATTTTGTTTTTACAACATAACACATTTTATTATGACTGGATCTAGTATGAAAAACACCATAAAAAGACAGAATTAATAAAATTCCTCATCCCAAGACGTATATACTTTCCATTTTCCCATTCTATATTTTAAAACACACTTTCTTCCTATCATTTCTACATTAAGCAACACACTTTCTTTTCCCGGAACAACTCGATTTTTAAAGATTAACTTACTTTTTCTCCAAAATAAATCTGTCTTACTTTCCATTTTCACTTTCTATAATTTTAAAACACACTTTCTCCCTATCATTCCTACATTAAGCAACAAACTTTCTTTTCCCGGAACAACTCGACTTTTTAAGATTCCCTTGCTTTATCTCCAGAATAAATCTGTCTCACTTTCCATTTTTTTTCCTTTCTATAATTCTAAAACACACTTTCTCCCTATCATTCCTACATTAAGCAACACACTTTCTATTCCAAGAACAACTCAACTTTTTAAGATTCACTTACGTTTTTTCCCAGAATAAATCTGTCTTACTTTCCATTTTCACTTTCTAAAATTCTAAAACACACTTTTTCCCTATCATTCCTACATTAAGTAACACACTTTCTTTTCCCGAAACAACTCGACTTTTTAAGATTCACTTACTTTTTTTCCCAGAATAAATCTGTCTTACTTTCCATTTTTTTCCCTTTTTTATAATTTTAAAACACACTTTCTCCCTATTATTTCTACATTACGGAACACACTTTCTTTTCCAAGAACAAACTCGACTTTTTAAGATTCGCTTACGTTTTTTTCCCAGAATAAATCTGTCTTACTTTCCATTTTCTTTCCTTTTCTATAATTCTAAAACAACTTTCTCCCTATCATTCCTACATTAAGCAACGCACTTTCTATTCCAAGAACAACTCGACTTTTTAAGATTCACTTACTTTTTCTCCAGAATAAATTTGTCTTACTTTCCATTTTCACTTTCTCTAACAGTTCTAAAACAACTACTGTTTCCCAAACAGACTTTCTCCCAGAGCATTCCTACTTATATACGTAATACACTTTCTTTTCCAGTCATCATATAACTTTCTAAATTCACTTCCTTTTTTTCCAAAAATCTGTCTTACTTTTCATTTTCACTTTCCATAACACAATTCTATAAGAACTTTTGTTTCACAAATACCCACGGAGCATTCCTACATTAAGCAACACATTTTCTTTTCCAGGAAACTATGAACTTTCTAAGATTCACTTTCTTTTTTTCCAGAATAAATCTGTCTTACTTTCCATTTTCACTTTCTATAACACAATTCTAAATGGACCTGTGTTTCCAAAATACACTTTCTCCAAGCACTCCTACATTTTCTTTTCCAGGACCCACTCAACTTTCTAAGATTCACTCTCTTTTTTTACAGATTAAACCTGTTTAACCTTCGATTTTTACTTTCTATAACACAATTCTGAAAACAACCTTTGTTTCCAAAACACACTTTCTCCCAAGCATTCCTACAATTTCTTTTCCACAGACAACTTTCTAAAATTCACTTTCGTTTTTTTTCCAGAATAAATGTCTTACTTAAGGTTTTTCACTTTCTATAATACAATAATAAATCAACCTTTGTTTCCCAAATACACTTCTCCCAACCATTCCTACACTTTCTTTTCCAGGGACTACTCAACTTTCTAAGATTCACTTTCTTTTTTCCAGAATAACTCTGTCTTACTTTCCATTTTCACTTTCTATAACACAATTCTAAAACAGCCTTTGTTTCCCAAGCACACGTTCTCCCAAGCATTCCTACACTTTCTTTTCCAGGAACTGCTCAACTTTCGAAAATTCACTTTCGTTTTTTTTTTTTCTAGAATAAATGTCTAACTTTCTGTTTTCATTTTCAATAACACAATTCTAATTACCATTTTTTTCCCAAAATACACTTATTCCCAAGCATTCCTTCACTTTCTTTTCCAGGAACTACACAACTTTCTAAGATTCACTTTCTTTTTTTTCCAGAATAAATCTGTTTCACTTTCTATAACACAATTCTAAATGAACCTTGTTTCCCAAATACACTTTCTCCCAAGCATTCCTACGCTGTCTTTTCCAGGAACTACATAACCTTTTAAGATTCACTTTCGTTTTTTTTCCAGAATAAATGTTTCACTTTCTATAACACAATTCTAAATCAACCATTTTTTCCCAAAAGACACTTTCTCCCAACCATCTAACATTCACTTTCTTTTTTTCCAGAATAAATCTTTCTTATTTTTTATAACACAATTCTAAATTAACCTTTTTTCCCAAAAGACACTTTCTCCCAAGCATCCCTACACTTTCTTTTCCAGGAACTGCTCAACTTTCTAAGATTTACTTTCTTATTTTCCTGAATAAATCTTACTTTCTATAACAATTCTAAATCAACCTTCGTGTCCCAAATACACTTTCTCCCAAGCATTCCTAACTTTCTTTACCAGGAACTACTCAACTTTCTACACTTTCTTTCCCAGGAACTATTCAATTTTCTACTTTCTTTTCCAGGAACTACACAACTTTCTTAAATTCA
>NC_090763.1:36548244-36549679 GCF_036898095.1 Palaemon carinicauda
TCTCGGGACATTTTATTCAAACATGTATAGGTTAGGAACAAAATAATTAGCAATGAAAATATCATTTCGAGTAATTTACACCGGTTCCGCTAGTAAGGATTAATACAGTAGAGAAAATTAAGGGCCCTGATAAGTGTTAAAAGTTAATACAAAGACCAAATATGGTAACCAAAAGTATAATAGACCTTTTAATAAACCCCCTAACAATAAAAAAGACTAAATAAACTATGTACATGTGATAAAAAGACAATACAGCATGTATGTATGATGTATGGATGTATATATATATATATATATATATATATATATATATATGGATGTACATGTGTATGCATGTATTCAAAAAACTTCAAATAAATTATATTTGTTTAAATCTATTTGATGAAAACTCACATTATTCAACCACTTAAATTCATAACACTAAGCAGAACAATCTGGCATTGCCCAATTTGCAAAAATCATAATAATATACCTTTTCCAATTATGCCGCAATCATAAAAACCGAAAACCACTGCATTGTTTACTTAATAAACTTCGCTATAAAAAACCTTTGGAAAATGCATAGTTGCAAGGCAATGCACTCGTGTTGCCATTCAAGGACAATTTATTTCTCTGAGTTGTGGTAGCCGATGTGATAACGTCCCTGACTGGTGAACGCCAGACTTGCGGTTAAGAGTCCCGCACAAACTCGTTAGTTCCTTTGGTCGCTGCAAACTCACCATCCTTGTAAGTAAGGGATGGGGGTTTGGGGGAGCCTATAGGTCTATCCGCTGAGTCATCAGCAGCCATTGCCTGGCCCCTCCTTTGTCTTAGCTTGGGTGGAGAGGGGTCTTGGGCGCTGATCATATGTATATATGGTTAGTCTCTAGGGCACATATGCTCCATAGGGCAATGTCACTGTCCCTTACCTCTGCCATTCATGAGCAGCCTTTAAACCTTTAAATAATGAGAAGAAAAGCCATCCTCATCAACGGCGAATGAACGGCTCTGAATCTTGGCAAACCACTGTTAATTACTCTCTCTCTCTCTCTCTCTCTCTCTCTCTCTCTCCTCTCTCTCCTCTCTCTCTCTCTCTCTCTCTCTCCAAAGTTAACGGGTTAACAGCAACACTTCAAATCCAGACATTAAAAGCGGGTTAGTTTCGGACAGAACTTGGCGGGCAGAAGTTGAAACCAAGGTGGGGGCGGCGGTGTGGACAGAGTAGAAGAAAGAGAAAGAAAGAAAAAAGAGAGGGGGGAGAGGGGGGGAAGAAAAAGAGCAGAAAAAGAAGAAAAACAATAAAAAGGTGAGGAAAAAAAAAAGGTGGGGGGAATGGGGATTAAGGTGAACGTGGAAGATTCCTCGACAGTAGTCTACATTATTTTTATTTCTTTCAATGGACACATAATTATTTCATTTTCAACGTGAACCGTGGTCTTTAAATGTGATCACTGTA
>NC_090763.1:36550179-36567679 GCF_036898095.1 Palaemon carinicauda
AGCATTGCCCGTCCTTGGGCAAGGAGAGGGAGTAGTCATTCCCTGGTGAGAGGGGTTGCAGTTAGGTAATGGGCAGAGGGTGGGAAGGGTTAAATCTGTGTGTGCAAATCTATATAAATATTTAGCCACCCGTTTAGACAAGTTACGTACACTATAGTCAATTTTTTTTTAATGAGACGCATTTGCACCGACTCGCAGCGGTGCCCTTTTAGCTTGGAAAAAAAGTTTCCAGCTACCTGATTGGTTAGAATTATCTTGTCCAACCAATCAGCGAGCAGGAAACGTTTCCGAGCTAAAAGGGCACCCCCAGCGAGTCTGTGCAAATCTGCCTCGCTAAAAAGAATTGACTATAGTTATAGATAATGCTTTTCTCTGACGCCGTACTGACGTAATATGAATCAATTCAATATAAATATACTAAATTGTCAATCTCAAAAATGAAACAGAACTCAGGAGATCAACAGGTTACATATTAGGGCCAAATCACATTGAATCCATTTCTATTCCATATTCGCCCCCAAAGACGCCTTCGCATATTTTTGTCGCCATACTTATGAATCTCCCTAATATAAGAAGGAGCAAGTGTCTGTGTATATATATACATATAGATAGATAGATAGATAGATATATACATACATACATATATATATATATATATATATATATGTATATATATATATATATTTATCTCCCGTCGAGGAGGATATTGAGTAGTCATACCCTGGTGAGAAGGGGTACCCGTAGAATCTAGATGTACACTCGGAAACCGAACTCTCCCACAAATTGCCGAATCAACTATTTGTATCTAGGAAAGGACGAGGAGATGGGAAGGGTTGAATGTGTGTGTGTGTGTGTGTGTGTGTGTGTTACATATCTATCTAAATATATAGACGTCATTTTTTTCTTTGACGGCTTGGGTACACTAGTACTATTATTATCATCATTGCTACTACTAGCTAAGTTACAACCCTGGTTGAAAAAGCATAATGCTATAAGCCCATGGACTCCAACTGGGAAAAAAACCAGTGAAGAAAAGAAATAAGGGTAAATAACTAATGAAAAATTCATATAAAATACATTAAGGTCAATTATAACGTTAAACTAAAACTAACTACTATGAAATTAAAACACAAAAGGTTGAACATAAAATAAATCGGGAACGGAAAAAAAAGGGGGGGGGGTGTTTTAAAGGGTTATAGGCCTCTCATGAATGGCAGAGGCAAGGGACAGTGACATTACCCTAGTAAGCTTTAAAGTTCCCTAGAAACCAACTATATTACAGTACATATGATCAGCTCCCAGTCCCACTCTCCACCTAAGCTAGGACCAAGGAGGGTCAGGCAATGTCTGTTGATGACTCAGCATATAGACCTATAGGCTTCCACACACCCCCACATCCTTAGCTCACAAAGATGGCGCAGTTGTAGCAACCAAAGGAACTAACGAGTTTAAGCTGGACTCTAACCCCAGTCTGGCGATCACCAGGCAGGGACGCTACCAACAGGCCACCACGCAATATTGGGGTACTGTAGAGGCAAGAATGTCCCAAAACATTGTCTTTCACACATCAAAACCCTTCCAGCAGGCAACGGAAAGCCTACTACTACATCTGACACGTTCCGTTATAACAAGGCATTACCATATATCTCTCTGGCGTTCAACGACGACCGGAAGTTGTGAAGTTGTAGGAAGACTATTTCTGGAAGTTGTGGAGTTGGAGAAAAGACTATTTCTCCGAATGTCTAAACTTTCCTCGTGAACAACTTTTTTCTTCTTTTTTTCTTTTTCTTTTTCTCTGGGAAGTTGTCGCGTTTGGTACCGGATAGGTTCCATTATGTTCTATCTAACTAATGCTGGAAGTCTCTTCGGTTATCTTGCTATATGTTTTTTTTTTTTTTTTGAGCTTGTTATAAATAACTAAGTTTGGTATTTTGTTTTATCCAATCTAAAAGTAACTCGATGGAGTCATTCAATTTATTCGTCTGTCTTTCAGACTTAAAGTACCTTATTATTTATCTTATATTGCAAACACACACACACACACACATATATATATATATATATATATATATATACATATACATATATATGTGTATGTGTGTACATATACACACACACACACATATATATATATATATATATATATATGTATATATATATATATATATATATATATATATATATATATGTGTATGTGTGTACATATATATACACGCACACACATTTATATATACATATATATATATATATATATATATATATATATATATATATATATATATATATATCATGCTTTAAAAATAAGTGCGATCAACGATCAATTGCAATTACTCAATTTTTCCTTCTTTATACTGTTTTCATAAATCATACTTGGAAAACTCAACAAGACCAAAAGCTAAACGTAATTATTAAAAAAATGCAGCAAAATTTGACTGAAATTACTTTATGATATTATTATTAATATTATTATCATTATTATTATTATTATTATTATTAATTGGTAAGCTACAACCCTAGTTGTTAAAGCAGGATGCTATAAGCCCAGAGGCTCCAACAGGGAAAATAGCCCAGTGAGGAAAGGAAACAAGGAAAAACAAATTTTAAGAACAGTATCAACATTAAAATAAACAGTTATATAAAAACTATAAAAACTTTCACAAAACAAGAGGAAGGGAAATAAGATTGAATAGTGTGCCTAAGTGTACCCTCAAGCAAGAGAACTCTAACCCACGACAGTGGAAGGCCATGGTACAGAGGCTATGGCACTATCCAAGACTATTATTATTATTATTATTATTATTATTATTATTATTTGCTAAGCTGTAACCCTATTTGGAAAAGCAGGATGCTATAAGCCTAGGGGCTACAACAGGGAAAATAGCTCAGTGAGAAAAGGAAACGAAGAAAAATAAAATATTTTAAGAAGAGCAACAACATTAAAATAAATATCTACTATATAAACTATGTAAACTTTAACAAAACACGAGGAAGAGAATGAAAATAGAATAGTTTGCCAGAGTGCACCTTAAAACAAGCGAACTCTAACCCACGACAGTGGAAGACCATGGTACAGAGGCTATGGCACTATCCAAGACTAGAGAACAATGGTTTGATTATAGAGTGTTTCTTCATTCCCAATATATCTTCTGTATTTTCATTATCATCCAGGGCTATTTCTGTTGTCTAATAAGCATTCTCGTTTACTGTATTTTGATAACCTCCGTTCCACTTCACAGGATTACCGTCAATCAAGTCGTCATCGCGCGTTTTTTTCACTTTCAACCTTATATTCATATTTTGATAAGTGATGTTAAATAATATATATAAAGATATTGATTAATTCAGAATGTGGATTGATATTAGCAAACGACGGATAAAAAATAAAAAAAACAAACATCTTAATTTACTTGGGTTGGCGTAGGTAAAAGATTGTCAAAAAGGATCAAAATGATCTTTTAATATCGAATTGAATACAGGCGATATTTTGGTTAATTTCAGAAGGTGGGAAAGAATGTTTTACACCATTTGAAATTGTGTATTCGATAATATGCTACGGATTACCCAATACCAATTATAAATCTTTTTCAACATTATCAAATAATGTGTTGTTTAAGTTGTACTCTCTCTCTCTCTCTCTCTCTCTCTCTCTCTCTCTCTCTCTCTCTCTCTCTCTCTCTCTCTCTCTCTCAAAATCTTTTTTCAAAATTAACAACCATTTGTGTGTTCTTCAAATTATAATTCTCTCTCTCTCTCTCTCTCTCTCTCTCTCTCTCTCTCTCTCTCTCTCTCTCTCTCTCTCTCTCAAAATCTTTTTCAACATTAACAACCATTTGTGTGTTCTTCAAATTATAACTCTCTCTCTCTCTCTCTCTCTCTCTCTCTCTCTCTCTCTCTCTCTCTCTCTCTCTTTCCATAGCTGTTCGTATTGCACCAGTATTAAATGAAAATCTCTCTCTCTCTCTCGCTCTCTCTCTCTCTCTCTCTCTCTCTCTCTCTCTCTCTCTCTCTCTCTCATAGCTGTTCGTATTGCACCAGTATTAAATGAAAATCTCTCTCTCTCTCTCTCTCTCTCTCTCTCTCTCTCTCTCTCTCTCTCTCTCTCTCTCTCTCTCATCACAAGCTTTTAAAACAATGACATGATTTAAATACAGACGAAAGCATAAAATTAGACCAAAATGAAAAGGCATTAACATCCAAGAATAGCTATAAAAATAAAGTGTTCATTAAGGAACTTGTATTAAAAAAATAAAATCAACAAAATTACGCATTTGGTAATTATGGGAAGTTACGCATTTGGGTAATTATGCGGAAGGAAATGTTCATTTTCACATGATTACACATTAAACGAAGGTAAAAAAGGAAAGATAAAATCATGACATAACAAGATTAATTGGCTTCATATAAATAGAATAAAAAAATAGAATAAATTTAACCAAAGGTGAAAAGAAACAATATACTCATTTCAATGCAATAATAAACCGTGTAATTGTTGTTATTAATAATCAAGCTACAACCCTGATTGGAAAAGCAGAATACTACAAGCCCTAGGGTCTAACAGGGAAAGGAAATAAGGAAATGGAATAAACTATAATCAAGAAATGGATAGAAATATTAGAATATCTTAAAATTAGCAACAACGTTAAAATAGAATAGTCGTATATAATCTATAAAATGAACCTGAGGTCAACCTGTTCAAAATAAAAGCTTTTAAAACAAGTTTGAACTTCTGAAGTTCCACCGATTCAAGTGTCTGATTAGAAAGATCAGTCCACAGTCTGATCACAGCTGGAATAAAACTTCTAGAATACTGTGTAATATTGCACCTTATGATGGCGGATTAACTACATACCTAATACTATTATTATTATTATTATTATTATTATTATTATTACTTCTTGTTAAGCTACAACCCTAGTTGGAAAAGAAGGATGCTATAAGCCCAGGGGCTCCAACAGGGAAAATACCTCAGTGAGGAAAGGGAACAAGGAAAAATTAAATATTTTAAGAAGAGCATCAATATTAAAATATCACTTTATAAACAATATACACTTTAACAAAACAAAAGGAAGAGAAATTAAATAGAATAGTGTGCCCGAGTATACCCTCAAGCAAGAGAACTCTAACCCAAGACAGTGGAAGGCCATGGTACATTACTATGGCACTACCCAAGATTAGAGAACAACGGTTTGATTTTGGAGTGTCCTTCTCCTAGAAGAGCTACTTACCAGAGATAAATAGTTTCTTCTACTCTGACAAGGAGGAAAGTGGCTACTGAACAATTACAGTGCAGTAAGAAGAATTGTTTGGTAATCTCAGTGTTGTCAGAGGAGAATATGTAAAGAATAGGCCAGACTATTCGGTGTGTGAGTGTGTAAGCAAAGGGAAAATGAACCGTAACCAGAGAGAAGGATCCAATGTAGTACAATCTGGCCACTCAAAAGTCCCCATAACTCTCTAGTGGTATTATCTCAACGGGTGACTGGTGCCCTGGCCAACCTACTACCTACTTCAAATACAACTAGAAAACAAGTGTTTATTTTTCTAAGCTGGCAGTAAAAATCAGCAGCTGATATCTCTGATGGACTGATGCAATGTATCAGTAAAAAATTAAATAAACACATCGATTTTAAACTATCTCTATTCCCTGTACAGTGATGATTATTAGAAAATTTCATCCAATCATTACTCTAATGCATAACTTTGTTAATTAATGAGAGAATACAGTCAAACGATTGCATAACAATGAAAAAAAAAATATGGTTACGTAAACCTTGCTGGGACGAGTGTCTCTATCCTGTCAATTATGATTAGCTTTACTGATATTGGTTTTGGGTAATTACCTTAAAAGATAATAAAACAAAAAGGTTCACACTTGTAAACTATTGGCTTTGGACAAATTGTCGGTGGAGAGCATCCGCCATATTGGCTTGACCAGACTATTATTATTATTATTATCATTATTATTATTACTTGCTAAGCTACAACCCTAGTTTGAAAAGCAGGATGCTTTATCCCAGAGGCCCCAACAGGGAGAATAGCCCAGTGAGGAAAGGAAACAAGGAAAATAAAGGAATTTTTTTTTTTTTTTTTTTTGAAAAACCTTTCTGGGTGTCTTCAAATTTCCACATCATTGTAATATAGTAACTGGTAAAAAATCTATTATTATTATTATTATTATTATTATTATTATTATTATTATTATCATTATTATTATTATTGCTGTTGTTGTTGTTGTTGTCATTATTATTATTATTATAATTATTAACTAAGCTGTAACCCTAGTTGGAAAAGCAAGATTCTATAAGCCTAAGGGCTCCAATAGGGAAAAATATCCCGGTGAGGAAAGGAAATAAGTAAACTATCTGAGAAATAATGAATAAAGAGATTGAATATGTTAAGATCAGAAGAAATCAGATCTGTCATCATTAAAAGATATATACAAGTTAATTCTGTAATAACACTAACGAGCGATAATAAAAAATAGGAATCATTTATACTAATGAAAATAATCTTAATATTAACAAGTGAGCAAGTCCTGAACGCGGACATGGTCCTCGTAGAGAACATACCTCCGCACGTGACCTTGACCTTCAGGTGACCTTGACCTTCACGTGACCTTGACCTTCACGTGACCTTGACCTTCAAGTGACCTGCTTGACTTTTGACCTTCAAGTGATCTTTGTTCATTTGCCACTGATACTTAATATGACATTGATATAATGCACCAATATGACCTTGACCTTTGACCTTTATAAATTTGAACATCACCCATGGGTTGCGCCTGGACTAGGACTTCCCTGTTGGCTTATGCAAAAGTCAGTGCTTTATTTCTGTCTCTTGATATGGCCACTTATGTCATAGTGACACCAGTGACCCCTGTGACCTTGACCTTGGGGTGACCTTGACCAAAATTTAATCAGTTCTTCCATACACATTGGGGAACTACTTGGCCAAGTTTGAAGTGATTCCGTGTAGAAATGTGGCCTCTACGTTGTCCACAGACAGACAGACAAACAGAGAAACAAACAAACAAACAAACAAACAAACAAACCGAACCGAAAACATAACCTCCTGGCGGAGGTAACAAGTGAGCAAGTCCTGAACGCGGACATGGTCCTCGTAGAGGACATACCTCCGCACGTGACCTTGACCTTCAGGTGACCTTGACCTTCACGTGACCTTGACCTTCACGTGACCTTGACCTTCAAGTGACCTGCTTGACTTTTGACCTTCAAGTGATCTTTGTTCATTTGCCACTGATACTTAATATGACATTGATATAATGCACCAATATGACCTTGACCTTTGACCTTTATAAATTTGAACATCACCCATGGGTTGCGCCTGGACTAGGACTTCCCTGTTGGCTTATGCAAAAGTCAGTGCTTTATTTCTGTCTCTTGATATGGCCACTTATGTCATAGTGACACCAGTGACCCCTGTGACCTTGACCTTGGGGTGACCTTGACCAAAATTTAATCAGTTCTTCCATACACATTGGGGAACTACTTGGCCAAGTTTGAAGTGATTCCGTGTAGAAATGTGGCCTCTACGTTGTCCACAGACAGACAGACAAACAGAGAAACAAACAAACAAACAAACCGAACCGAAAACATAACCTCCTGGCGGAGGTAACAAGTGAGCAAGTCCTGAACGCGGACATGGTCCTCGTAGAGGACATACCTCCGCCAAGGTGACCAAGTGATACCTAGGACCTTTTGACCTTCAAGTGATCTTTGTTCATTTGCCACTGATACTTAATATGACATTGATATAATGCACCAATATGACCTTGACCTTTGACCTTTATAAATTTGAACATCACCCATGGGT
Organism: Palaemon carinicauda; assembly: GCF_036898095.1. Taxonomy (NCBI): domain Eukaryota; kingdom Metazoa; phylum Arthropoda; class Malacostraca; order Decapoda; family Palaemonidae; genus Palaemon; species Palaemon carinicauda. The sequence continues at coordinate 36,558,013 of NC_090763.1, forward strand.
TGCGCCTGGACTAGGACTTCCCTGTTGGCTTATGCAAAAGTCAGTGCTTTATTTCTGTCTCTTGATATGGCCACTTATGTCATAGTGACACCAGTGACCCCTGTGACCTTGACCTTGGGGTGACCTTGACCAAAATTTAATCAGTTCTTCCATACACATTGGGGAACTACTTGGCCAAGTTTGAAGTGATTCCGTGTAGAAATGTGGCCTCTACGTTGTCCACAGACAGACAGACAAACAGAGAAACAAACAAACAAACAAACAAACAAACCGAACCGAAAACATAACCTCCGCCGCTTGGCGGAGGTAATAATCCAAATAATACTACCACTGAGACAAACAATAAAGAATCATAAACAGAAAAATAATAACAACAATAATCTCATGATGAACGTAATAATAAATATGGATTAGTAATCATCAACAACAAAACCATGCATTACATACCACAAAATGAGCGTTAATAACAATATGAATCCTTAATAATGAAAATATTAATAATCAAAATTATATTAATATATTACTACTACTAATACAAATAAACAACCATGAACATAAATAATAAAAATATCATATTGATGTTATACAAATGAGAAAACATCGTAAGCAGCCACAATAAAAACATTCATTACTTATCACAAAACAACAACAACAACAACAACAACGATGTCGAATAAAAACATTCCCTTTTAATGATATATATTAGACGTCCTGAACCGTAATCATTATGATAATGAAACTTCCAAATCGGATTATTTCAGCCAAGATGAGCCTCGACTTTGCAATAACAAACCCTAACGCCTTTCCCGTGAAGAAATTATGCAAATGGGAATTAAAATGGAATATATAAATGTGGGATAAGTGGATGTGTTACAAATGGCCTGGCTACTACCAGGGCCGCGTCATTCGTATTAATAAGTGGGCTGAAATGTCTTCGCATTGGTCTAGCTCGATTTAAAGGCCAGTCATGAATGGTAGAGGCAAGGTGGCATTGCCCTAGCAAGCCGGACAATGACCTAGAGACTGACCATATTGAATATGGCCAGTGCCCAAGCCCGTTCCCCACCCAAGCTAGGACCAGTGTGGGCCAGGCAATGTCTGTTAATGATTCGGCAAGTACACCTAGCAAGCAGGACAATGCCTTCAAACTGACCATATTGAATATGAACAGTGCCCAAATCCCATCTCAACGCAAGATAGGACCAATGAGGACCAGGCAATGGCTGTTAATGACTCGGTAAGTGGACCTAGCAAGCAGGACAATGCCTTAAAAACGGATCTTATTAAATATAAACAGTGCCCAAATCCCCTCTCAACCCAAGATAGGACCAATGAAGACCAGGCAATGTCTGTTAAAGACTCGGCAAGTGGACCTAGCAAGCAGGACAATGCCTTAAAAACTGACCTTATCAAATATCAGTGCCCAAGGCCCCTCTCCATCGAAGCTAGGACCAGTGAGGGCCAAGCAATGGCTACTGATGACTCAGCAGGTAGACATATAGGCCCCACCAAAACCCCCATCTTTAGCTCAGAAGGATGGTGAGGTTGTGGACACTAAAGAAACTAACGAGATAGAGCGGGACCTGAACCTCAGTCCGGCGATCACCAGGCAGGGACGTTTCTAATAGGCCACAACAACTCCGTTGCCACCCGAGGTTTTGATAACTGGTCATAATCCCTGAGATAATTGTTGGAAGAATGCCCAACTTTTGGCACCTTTATAAAAAGACATCTGTTTGAGGTTCGAGGTGTGGATGGCAGATTCATCCTTGCCAAGATTCTTGGACAGGATGTGTTGTACTATGTTAGCGTTATTTTAAGATTTATTTAGGGCGGTATTTTAAGATTTATTTAGGAAGCAGGTCTTAATGAAAGCTATTTAAGATTTTAAAAAGATATCACTTTTATAATTTTAAATTGAATTTCCTTTTATTCTCTATTTATAGACAAAACGACATCGGCATCAATGCCCTTCGACGTCAGGATGCCTGAAAACTAAAAAAAATCCATCAATCATTTTCAACGTTAGAAGTATAGCCGCTCTATTTCCAGTAATTACTAGCGATGGGTACTAGTGGTAGCGCAGTTGTAAAGTAGTTATTACAGGCGACAATGGTAAAAGTACCGGCACTCAATGTGTCGGTGTAAATTTAATTGGCACAAGTTAGGGCTGATGGAAATTTAATACGGAGCCAAGAGGACATAGCGATGGGTAATTAATTTAGGAAAATTATTCAGAGCGAGGCTGCGTCTGTTGGACCGAGGAGGATGGAGAACGTATTTTGTTCGTTTGATTGAATGAGAGAGAGAGAGAGAGAGAGAGAGAGAGAGAGAGAGAGAGAGAGAGAGAGAGAGAGAGAGAGAGACGTACGGGTTATGAAGACATCTTCCAGTAAAAAACATCTTAAAAGTATCAATTCTCTAAAGAACAAGATAGACCCTGACCTTGAAAATTACTTTTAATTTCACACACAAGAGAGGGAGGGAGAGAGAGAGAGAGAGAGAGAGAGAGAGAGAGAGAGAGAGAGAGAGAGAGAGAGAGAGAGAGAGAGAGAATCAGCTTGTCTCTATCCGTCGATGAATATTGGTGGTCTTTTATTAGATGTCAAACTACCAAAATTAAAATCCTTATAATTCCAGCTGTCGATAACCATCCGGCGTGTTTCAATGGAATACCATGTCAATTAAGTAGTAATAAAATATCAAATACACTTACAACAAATAAAAACGAAATATGGGTTAAAATACATTGTGGTTATCTAGATCTAGCGTACACAACCGTCAAAAAAGACGGCTAAATATTTGTATAGATATGCACAAACGCACACTTTTCCACCCCTACCAGAGGGATTGGGGAGAGCTGGGAGTGACCGGAATATATATATATATATATATATATATATATATATATATATATATATATATACTGTATATATATATATACATATATGCACATATATATACATATATACATATATATACATATATACACATATATTTACATATATATATACATATATACACATATATATACTGTATATATACATATATACACATATATATACTGTATATATATACATATATACACATATATATACATATATATATAATATATATATACACATATATATATACATATATCTACACATATATATATATATATATATATATATATATATATATATATTTATATATACTGTATATATATACACATATATATACATATATATATAATATATATATATATATATATATATATATATTATATATATATATAAAAATATCAATATATATATATATATATATATATATCATCATCTCCTATGCCTATTGACGCAAGGGGCCTCGGTTAGAATTCGCCAGTTGTCTTTATCTTGAGCTTTTACTTCAAAACTTCTCCATTCATCATCTCCTACTTAACGCTTCATAGTCCTCAGCCATATAGGCATGGGTCTTCCAACTTTTATGGTGCCTTGTGGAGCCCAGCTAAACGTTTGGTGAACTAATCTCTCTTAAGGAGTGCGAAGAGCATGCCCAAACCATCTCCATATATATATATATATATATATATATATATATATATATATATATACATTATTATCATTACTTGCTACGCTACAACCCAAGTTGGAAAAGCAGGATACTATAAGCCAAGGGGCTCCAACAGGGAAAATAGCGCAGTGAGGAAAGGATACAAGGAAAAATAGTACATTTTAAGAACAATGACATTTAAATAAATATTTCCTATATAAACTATGAAAACTTTAACAAAACAAGAGGAACGAGATAGAATAGTGTGCCCCAATGTACCCTCAAGCAAGAGAACTCTAACCTAAGACAGTGGAAGACCATGGTACAGACGCTATGGCACTACCCAAGACTACAGAACAATGGTTTGATTTTGGAGTGTCCTTCTCCTAGAAGAGCTGCTTACCATAGCTAAACAGTCACTTCTACCCTTACCAAGAGGAAAGTAGCCACTGAACAATTACAGTGCAGTAGTTAACCCCTTGGGTGAAGAAGAATTATTTGGTAATCTCAATGTTGTCCGGTGAATGAGGACAGAGGAGAATCTGTAAAGAATAGGTCAGACTATTCGGTGTATGTGTAGGCAAAGGGAAAGTGAACCGTAACTAGAGAGAAAGATCCAATGCAGTACTGTCTGGCCAGTCGTAAGGACCACATAACTCTCTAGCGGTAGTATCTCAACGGGAGGCTGGTGCCCTGGCCAACCTACTAACTATATATACAGGTAGACAGTGAAACTTGAGCAAAATGTTATTGTTTCATCCAGAAAACGTGACAGCATCATAGGACATCGATGTATCCCAGCGCCCGGTGAATAAACACCTTTTGTTTCATAAATGAACCATAATTCTCTAAAGACTTAAATCCTAATCACCTTTAATTGGAACATGTAAACAAAGATTTCAAACACATTAACAAAAATTATCAAACATAAAACAATGACTTGGTTTTGTATTAATCTTATTTATTTATAATGCTTATAAATCATTATTCTAAATGCTGCTGGTTTAACAATGTAAAAAGGGGAACAGTAATCACATAAATTAAAAGATTTTGTAATCACACAGATTAAAAGATGCAGAAGAAAATTATTTACAATAAAAACCGTTAAATCTCGAGAAGAAATATGTCAAATCTGTCACTTTTTTACAAAATGTATTCAATGTATTTAATTCGTCATTTTGAAGATGAAAATAAAAGCTAAGATTTCAATTTTCAACTAGGGTCTTAAAATTCGAATACGATCTTTATTATTGTTGTTGTTGTTATTATTTTTAGCTAAGCTAGAATCCTAAAAGTAGGATGCTATAAGCCCAAGGGCTCCAACAGAAAAAAATAGCCCAGTGAGGAAAGGAAATAATGAAATAGCAAACTATAAGCCCAAGGGCTCCAACAGGGAAAAATAGCTCAGCGAGGAAAGAATATAACGAAACACCAAACTATATATAAGTGATGGATAAAACATGAAATATCATAAGACCAGTAACAACATTAAAATAGATCAGCCAGAGAATTGTGTCAACCTGCTCAACGAAAAATAGAATTTCCAAATGTTTGAACTTCTGATGTATTTCAAAATACTACCAATACTTATATATTGAAGACTCATTCTAAACAATCAATAGAACTTCAAAAGTTCAAAGTTGGAACAAATGTTTTTATGTTGACCAGGCTGACATGAGTCTTTTTATAGTTTATTTATGACATATCTGTTTTGACGTTGTTACTGTTTTTACAATGATTTATTGTTAATTTGTTCTCATCATTTATTTATTTCCTTATTTCCTTTCAATGGGCTATTTTTCCCTATTAGAGCCCCTGGGCTTATAGCATCTTGCTTTTCCAACTAGGGTTGTAGCTTGGCTAATAATAATAATAATAATAATAATAATAATAATCGGTAATTAAGCTAATTATACTCACTCAGCCCTCTCCGAAAAAAAAATAAATCAGAGAAGGATGACAAGAAAGAAACAAAAGAACATCAGTGCCACTTAGCGTAACGAGTTCTTGGGAGGGAACCATTTTTTTCCTCCACAAAAATCTATACAGTTTTTGATTACTTTCCGCCGGAAGAACAAATGTAAACAAAGACAAAAGAATTTCTCAGCTTGTGACGCCAAGGGCCACCTCAATGGGCCCCCTGGGCCCGTCGCTGTTGCTTCTTCTTCTTCTTCTTCTTCTTCTCTGAGAAAGGGAGCGTGATTGAGTGTTCCTTTTCATTAGAGCGATGGCTCCTTTATCATGGTAAGGTGTTTAAAGGTTTAAAGGCCGCTCATGAATGGCAGAGATCCTATCGAGTAGAACAATGTCCTAGAGACTGACCATATATACATATGATCAGCGCCCAAGCCCCCTTTCCACCCAAGCTAGGACCAAAGAGGGCCAGGCAATGGCTGCTGATGACTCGGCAGCTAGACCTATAGGCTCCCCCAAAACCCACCCCTCCATCCTTATTTTACAAGGATGGTGAGGTTGCAGCGACCAAAGAAACTAAGAAGTCTGAGCGGGCCTCGAACCCCAATCTAGCGTTCACCAGTCAGGGACGTTACCACCTCGGCCACCACACCCCTGGGAAAGAGGGGGAAAACGTATTTAAAGGTTTAAAAGCCGCTCATGAACGCCAGAGGGACAGTGAAGTTGCCTTACAGACTGACCATATATACATATGATCAGAGACCAAGACCCCTCTCCACCCGAGCTAGAACCAGGAAGGCCCAGGCAATGGCTGCTGATGACTCACCAGTTAGACCTACATCCTCCTCCAAACTTCCCATCCTTAGCTTAGAAGGATGGTGAGCATAAAGACACTACAAGAAACTATCGACCTTCAACGAGACTCGGACCTCAATCCGGCCGATCACAAGGCAAGAACGTTTCCAATAAGCCAGTAATGACGAATTTGGGACATATAACTAGGCGCTTTAAATCATTTAATTAACTAGTAAGCTCAAAACTTGCCTTTTTGAAACATTCTGGTCTAACAATCTGTTGGACGGGAACTCGAGACCTGCTCAAGCTCCATAGATTCTTGCAGTGTCTGCAACCTTATATGGTCAGTCTCTAGGTAGTAGGTTGGCCTGGGCCCCAACCAGCCGTTGAGATACTACCGCTAGAGGGTTATGAGGCCTTTTGACTGGCCAGACAGTACTACATTAGATCCTTCTCTTTCGTTACGGTTCATTTTCCCTTTGCCTACACATACACCGAATAGTCTGGCCTATTCTTTACAGATTCTCCTCTGTCCTCATCCACCTGACAACACTGATTATTATCAAACAATTCTTCTTCACCAAAGGGGTTAACTACTGCACTGTAATTGTTCAGTGGTCACTTTCCTCTTGGTAGGGTAGAAGAGACTCTAGCTATGGTAAGCAGTTCTTCTAGGAGAAGGACACTCCAAAATTAAACCATTGTTCTCTAGTTTTTGGATAGTGCCATAGCCTCTGTACCATGGTCTTCCACTCTCTTGGGTTAGAGTTCTCTTGCTTGAGGGTACACTCGGGCACACTATTCTATCTTATTTCTCTTCCTCTTGTTTTGTTAAATATTTTATAGTTTATATAGGAGATATTTAATTTAATGTTAGTTTTCTTAAAATATCTTATTTTTTCTTAAGTTCCCTTTCCTCACTGGGTTATTCTCCCTGTTAGAGCCCCTGAGCTTATAGCATCCTGCTTTTTCAAATAGGGTTGTAGCCTAGCAAGTAGTAGTAATAATAATAATAATAATATTGTTCTGTCCCTTTGGGTTTCCATTCATGAGCAACCTTTAAACTTAATTGTTATCCAATTTGTTATCCAATCCTACACTTTTTTTTCGTGTTTTGAGCAAGAATATACATATTTTCTCATCCAACATCAACTTTATCCAGTAATAACTTTTGAAATCATATAAAAACTATACGGCATGTGGTAGTTTGAGTAGAAAATAACTGATATGAAATTAAAGTAGCAAATAACTTGTACAAAATGGAAGTAGAAAGTAAGTGATATAAAATGAATGTAAAAACTAACTAATATGAAATGAAAGCAGAAAATAACTGATATAAAATAAAGTAAAAAATAACTGATATAAAATGAATGTAAAAACTAACTAATATGAAATGAAAGTAGAAATTAACTGATATACAAATGAAAGAAAATTTGTAACATAAAATGAAAGTAGAAAATAACTTAATTATAATGAAAATAGAAGAAACGGATATAAAATGGATGTAGAAAAGATCTGATATAAAATGAAAGTAGGTAATAACTATATAAAATGTAAGTAAAAAATAACTAATATGAAATGAACCTAGAAAATAACTGATATATAAAAGTAGAAAATAACTGATATATAATGAAAGTAGAAAATAATTTATTTATAATATATGTAGAAAATAAGATAAAATTAAAGTAGAAAATACCGGATAAAAATAAAAATAGAAAATAACTGCTATAAAATGAAAGTAAAAAATAACTGATATAAATTTAAGTAGAAAATAACTAATATCAAAGTAGAAATAGCTGATATAAAATAATGAGTAGAAAATAAATTATATATCGGTAAAGAAAGTAGAAAATAACCGATATATAATGAAAGTAGAAAATAACTGATATATAATGCAAATAAAAAATAAATGATATAATATGAAAGTAGAACATAACTAACATAAAATGAAAGTAGAAAAATAACTAAAATAAAATGAAAGTAGAAAATAACTGATATAAAATGAAAGTAGAAAATAACTGATTTAAATTAAAGAAAATTAATATAAAATAAGTAGAAAATAAATGATTTAAAATAAGAAGAAACTAACTGATATAAAATAAGTAGAAAATAACTGACATAAAAAGATGAGTAGAAAATAACTGATATAAAAACTAAAAAAGTTATTTAAAATAAGAATAAAATAACTGATATAAAATAAGAAGAAAAAAAACAAAATAAGTAGAAAAAACATATACAATAAGTAGAAAATAAAGGATATAAAGTAAGTAAAAAAAAAATTACTAATATAAAATGAAAGTAGAAAATAACTGATATAAAATGGAGAGAGAAATAATAGTCAGGGCCGTCACTTGATGTATACGCCAGTCGAAGCTAGAATATGACATTTCATATTGGACCATTGCCAACAAGCTATGTCACCATTCATATACACAGGATTCTTTTTTTTTTCACTTTTCTTACTTTTTTAAGATTTTTTTTCCTAGTTTTCCAGTTTGACTATGAAGTTTTATATTAACACTATAGGATAAAATGGACTCAGAACGAATGGAACTATATGTGATATAAAAAAGTTTTGAAACAATGAACAAAAAAAAAAGTTAAAATGGAATTTAATTGGTAAATGCTTTTTTTTTTTTTTTTAAAGCTTGACTATAGTTTTATATTACCACTATTGAATGAAATGGACTCTGAGCGAATGGAACTAATATGTGATATACCAAGCATTTGGGGAAAAATATGAATTGATAAATGCTACAAGGATTCTTAATTATCCTATTCAAATAGCTTTTCCAAATTGGCAATTAACAATTATGGCTTCCCTGGTATTTGGAATTAGAAATATTATTAACAAAGAACTCGAACAAAGATTGCAAAATTTGCTCGAGATCGAATGTCCGACAAAAAATTGCAAACGAGGAAGTAGATCACGTTGCAAAACTAACTTCAATATAATTACTATTCATTAATTCTTAGAAAATTGTACAATTTCTCGATCTATTCTTATTTTACAATACACAGATACACATACACGTGTGTGTATATATCTATTCATATATACAGTATATATATACATATATATATATATATATATATATATATATATATATATACACACATACATATATATATACAGTATATATATACATACACATACATATATATATATACAGTATATATACACACACACATATATATATATATATATAGAGAGAGAGAGAGAGAGAGAGAGAGAGAGAGAGAGAGAGAGAGAGAGAGAGAGAGAGAGAGATAAATACAAATATCTACATATGTATACATACATACACACATAAACGTTTCTTCACATTTCTACAAGAAATATACAAAAATTGCCTACAGTTTCCAGGTAATTCTTACTCAAAAAATAATTTTGGAGCTGAGATAAAATAGAACAAAAAGCGAAGGA
>NC_090763.1:36572679-36580179 GCF_036898095.1 Palaemon carinicauda
ACAAGACGAAGTGAACGGAAGGGAAGCTACACAAGACAAAGTGAACGGAAGGGAAGCACCACAAGACGAAGTGAACGGAAGGGAATCAACACAAGACGAAGTGAACAGAAGAGAAGCAACAAAAGGCGAAGTGAACGGAAGGGAAGCTACACAAGACAAAGTGAACGGAAGGGAAGCTACACACCACGAAGTAAACGGAAGGGAATCAACACAAGACGAAGTGAACAGAAGAGAAGCAACAAAAGGCGAAGTGAACGGAAGGGAAGCAACACAAGACGAAGTGAACGGAAGGGAATCAACACAAGACGAAGTGAACAGAAGAGAAACAACAAAAGGCGAAGTGAACGGAAGGGAAGCTACACAAGACGAAGTGAACGGAAGGAAAGCACCACAAGACGAAGTGAACGGAAGGGAATCAACACAAGACAAAGTGAACAGAAGAAAAGCAACAAAAGGCGAAGTGAACGGAAGGGAAGCTACACAAGACGAAGTGAACGGAAGGGAAGCACCACAAGACGAAGTGAACGGAAGGGAATCAACACAAGACGAAGTGAACAGAAGAGAAGCAACAAAAGGCGAAGTGAACGGAAGGGAAGCAACACAAGACGAAGTGAACGGAAGGGAAGCAACACAAGACGAAGTGAACGGAAGGGAAGCAACACAAGACGAAGTGAACGGAAGAGAAGCAACACAAGACGAAGTGAACGGAAGGGAAGCAACACAAGGCGAAGTGAACGGAAGAGAAGCACCACAAGACGAAGTGAACGGAGGGGAAGCACCGCAAGGCGAAGTGAACTGAAGGGAAACAACACAAGACGAAGTGAACTGAAGGGAAACAACACAAGACGAAGTGAACGGAAGGGAAGCAACACAAGACGAAGTGAACGGAAGGGAAGCAACACAAGACGAAGTGAACGGAAGGGAAGCAACACAAGACGAAGTGAACGGAAGAGAAGCAACACAAGACGAAGTGAACGGAAGGGAAGCAACACAAGGCGAAGTGAACGGAAGAGAAGCACCACAAGACGAAGTGAACGGAAGGGAAGCAACACAAGACGAAGTGAACGGAGGGGAAGCACCGCAAGGCGAAGTGAACGGAGGGGAAGCAACACAAGACGAAGTGAACGGAAGGGAAGCAACACAAGACGAAGTGAACGGAAGGGAAGCAACACAAGACGAAGTGAACGGAAGGGAAGCAACACAAGGCGAAGTGAACGGAAGAGAAGCACCACAAGACGAAGTGAACGGAAGGGAAGCAACACAAGACGAAGTGAACGGAGGGGAAGCAACACAAGACGAAGTGAACGGAAGGGAAGCAACACAAGACGAAGTGAACGGAAGAGAAGCAACACAAGACGAAGTGAACGGAAGGGAAGCAACACAAGGCGAAGTGAACGGAAGAGAAGCACCACAAGACGAAGTGAACGGAGGGGAAGCACCGCAAGGCGAAGTGAACTGAAGGGAAACAACACAAGACGAAGTGAACTGAAGGGAAACAACACAAGACGAAGTGAACGGAAGGGAAGCAACACAAGACGAAGTGAACGGAAGGGAAGCAACACAAGACGAAGTGAACGGAAGGGAAGCAACACAAGACGAAGTGAACGGAAGAGAAGCAACACAAGACGAAGTGAACGGAAGGGAAGCAACACAAGGCGAAGTGAACGGAAGAGAAGCACCACAAGACGAAGTGAACGGAAGAGAAGCACCACAAGACGAAGTGAACGGAGGGGAAGCACCGCAAGGCGAAGTGAACGGAGGGGAAGCAACACAAGACGAAGTGAACTGAAGGGAAACAACACAAGACGAAGTGAACGGAAGGGAAGCAACACAAGGCGAAGTGAACGGAAGAGAAGCACCACAAGACGAAGTGAACGGAGGGGAAGCAACACAAGGCGAAGTGAACGTAAGGGAAGCAACACAAGACGAAGTGAACTGAAGGGAAGCAACATAAGACGAAGCGAACGGAAGGGAAGCACCACAAGACGAAGTGAACGGAAGGGAAGCACCACAACACGAAGTGATCGTAAGGGAATCAACACAAGACGAAGTGAACGGAAGGGAAGCAACAAAAGGCGAAGTGAACGGAAGGGAAGCTACACAAGACGAAGTGAACGGAAGGGAAGCACCACAAGACGAAGTGAACGGAAGGGAAGCACCACAACACAAAGTGATCGTAAGGGAATCAACACAAGACGAAGTGAACAGAAGAGAAGCAACAAAAGGCGAAGTGAACGGAAGGGAAGAACCACAAGACAAAGTGAACGGAAGGGAAGCACTACAAGACAAAGTGAACGGAAGGGAAGCGTAACAAGACGAAGTGAACGGAAGGGAAGCAATACAAGGCGAAGTGAACGGAAGGGAAGCAATACAAGGCGAAGTGAACGGAAGGGAAGCACCACAAGACGAAGTGAACGGAAGGGAAGCAACACAAGACGAAGTGAACAGAAGGGAAGCACCACAAGACGAAGTGAACGGAAGGGAAGCACCACAACACGAAGTGAACGGAAGGGAAGCACCACAACACGAAGTGAACGGAAGGGAAGCACCACAAGACGAAGTGAACGGAAGGGAAGCACCACAACACGAAGTGAACGGAAGGGAAGCAACACAAGACGAAGTGAACGGAAGGGAATCAACACAAGACGAAGTGAACGGAAGGGAATCAACACAAGACGAAGTGAACGGAAGGGAAGCAACACAAGACGAAGTGAACGGAAGGGAAGCAACACAAGACGAAGTGAACGGAAGGGAAGCAACACAAGACGAAGTGAACGGAAGGGAAGCACCACAAGACGAAGTGAACGGAAGGGAAGCAACACAAGACGAAGTGAACGGAAGGGAATCAACACAAGACGAAGTGAACGGAAGGGAATCAACACAAGACGAAGTGAACGGAAGGGAATCAACACAAGACGAAGTGAACGGAAGGGAAGCAACACAAGACGAAGTGAATGGAAGGGAAGCACCACAAGACGAAGTGAACGGAAGGGAAGCAACACAAGACGAAGTGAACGGAAGGGAATCAACACAAGACGAAGTGAACGGAAGGGAAGCTACACAAGACGAAGTGAACGGAAGGGAAGCACCACAAGACGAAGTGAACGGAAGGAAAGCAACATAAGACGAAGTGAACGGAAGGGAAGCACCACAAGACGAAGTGAACGGAAGGGAAGCAACACAAGACCAGGTGAATGTAAGGGAAGAACCACAAGACAAAGTGAACGGAAGGGAAGCACTACAAGACAAAGTGAACGGAAGGGAAGCGAAACAAGACGAAGTGAACGGAAGGGAAGCAATAGAAGGCGAAGTGAACGGAAGGGAAGTACCACAAGACGAAGTGAACGGAAGGAAAGCAACACAAGACGAAGTGAACGTAAGGGAAGCAACACAAGACCAGGTGAACGTAAGGGAAGCGAAACAAGACGAAGTGAACGGAAGGGAAGCACCACAAGACAAAGTGAACGGAAGGGAAGCACCACAAGACAAAGTGAACGGAACGGAAGCACCACAAGACCAAGTGAACGGAAGGGAAGCGAAACAAGACGAAGTGAACGGAAGGGAAGCACCACAAGACAAAGTGAACGGAAGGGAAGCACCACAAGACAAAGTGAACGGAAGGGAAGCACCACAAGACAAAGTGAACGGAAGGGAAGCACCACAAGACAAAGTGAACGGAAGGGAAGCACCACAAGACAAAGTGAACGTAAGGGAAGCGAAACAAGACGAAGTGAACGGAAGGGAAGCACCACAAGACAAAGTGAACGGAAGGGAAGCACCACAAGACAAAGTGAACGGAAGGGAAGCACCACAAGACAAAGTGAACGGAAGGGAAGCACCACAAGACAAAGTGAACGGAAGGGAAGCACCACAAGACAAAGTGAACGGAACGGAAGCACCACAAGACCAAGTGAACGGAAGGGAAGCGAAACAAGACGAAGTGAACGGAAGGGAAGCACCACAAGACAAAGTGAACGGAAGGGAAGCACCACAAGACAAAGTGAACGGAAGGGAAGCACCACAAGACAAAGTGAACGGAAGGGAAGCACCACAAGACCAAGTGAACGGAACGGAAGCACCACAAGACCAAGTGAACGTAAGGGAAGCGAAACAAGACGAAGTGAACGGAAGGGAAGCACCACAAGACAAAGTGAACGGAAGGGAAGCACCACAAGACAAAGTGAACGGAAGGGAAGCACCACAAGACAAAGTGAACGGAAGGGAAGCACCACAAGACAAAGTGAACGGAACGGAAGCACCACAAGACCAAGTGAACGGAAGGGAAGCGAAACAAGACGAAGTGAACGGAAGGGAAGCACCACAAGACAAAGTGAACGGAAGGGAAGCACCACAAGACAAAGTGAACGGAAGGGAAGCACCACAAGACAAAGTGAACGGAAGGGAAGCACCACAAGACAAAGTGAACGGAAGGGAAGCACCACAAGACCAAGTGAACGTAAGGGAAGCGAAACAAGACGAAGTGAACGGAAGGGAAGCACCACAAGACAAAGTGAACGGAAGGGAAGCACCACAAGACAAAGTGAACGGAAGGGAAGCACCACAAGACAAAGTGAACGGAAGGGAAGCACCACAAGACCAAGTGAACGTAAGGGAAGCGAAACAAGACGAAGTGAACGGAAGGGAAGCACCACAAGACAAAGTGAACGGAAGGGAAGCACCACAAGACAAAGTGAACGGAAGGGAAGCACCACAAGACAAAGTGAACGGAAGGGAAGCACCACAAGACCAAGTGAACGTAAGGGAAGCGAAACAAGACGAAGTGAACGGAAGGGAAGCACCACAAGACAAAGTGAACGGAACGGAAGCACCACAAGACCAAGTGAACGTAAGGGAAGCGAAACAAGACGAAGTGAACGGAAGGGAAGCACCACAAGACAAAGTGAACGGAAGGGAAGCACCACAAGACAAAGTGAACGGAAGGGAAGCACCACAAGACAAAGTGAACGGAACGGAAGCACCACAAGACCAAGTGAACGTAAGGGAAGCGAAACAAGACGAAGTGAACGGAAGGGAAGCACCACAAGACAAAGTGAACGGAAGGGAAGCACCACAAGACAAAGTGAACGGAAGGGAAGCACCACAAGACAAAGTGGACGGAAGGGAAGCAACACAAGACGAAGTGAACGTAAGGGAAGAAACACAAGATGTAGTGAACGGAAGGGATGCAACGCAAAACGAAGTGAACGGAAGAGAAGCAACACAAGATGAAGTTGATGGAGAGGGAAAGCAATTATAGAGAAGGGGAAGTAATAAAAAAAGAAAGAATGAAATTGGTGGTAGAAAAGACGCGATAGAATTCTAATAATAATAATAATAATAATAAAAATAATAGGAAGAAGAAGAAGAAGAAGAAGAAGAAGAAGAATGATAATCTTTGAAATAATATTAATTTCAAGAATAATAACAACAACAACAACAATAATAATAATAATAATAATAATAATAATAATAATAATAATAATAAATGCAATGGAAAGAGAAGAAACTGAAAACTAACAAGAAAATATAGAAGAATTAAAAAGTAAATAATCTTGGAAGTCAAGTGAAATAGGAAACACCAAAAAGGAAAACTTAAAAATATACAGTACATGAGGAAATAAGGTAAAAATTATGAAAAAAGACAAGGTCTCATGATGGAAAATAGGAACAGAAAACAGAGAGAAAATGGATGGAAAATTAGAAAAAAAAATTGATAATAGATGGGAAAATAGTCAGAGAAAATGAAGATAAAATGAAGAGAAAATGGAAGGGAAAATAGTCAAGGAAAATGAAGAGATAATGGATGGGAAAATAGTCAGAGAAAATGAAGAGAAAATGGATGGGAATATGGTCAAAGAAAATGAAATGATCATGGATGGGAAATTAGTAACAAAATGAAGATAATAGAAAGGGAAATGGTTCAAGAAAATGAAGAGATAATGTCTGGAAAAAAGCATCAGAAAATGGAAAAAGACAATAGGAAAATAAAAATTGAGAAGCTAATGAACGAGAAGAAAATAAAAGTGAAAAATAAGTGAAAAATGACATTACGGTTGAACTTGAAATATTGATAAGATGATACACGACCAAAAAATAACGTTAGGAAATAATACAAGAGAGAAAGATAGCTTAAATAAATATATCAAAAAATAAAAAACGACCAAAGGAAAGGAAAAAGATAAATAAGAGAAGCAATTACATTGGAAGCGAAATAACATAAAAAATCTTAAGGTCTTGGGGACGCGGACAACTGACCTTGAGAGAGAGAGAGAGAGAGAGAGAGAGAGAGAGAGAGAGAGAGAGAGAGAGAGAGAGAGAGAGAGATAATTTCAAGACCAATACTTCAATGATGAATTTCTTTAAAGGTCTTACACACAGATAATCAAGGTGCAATTTATATATATATATATATATATATATATACATATATATATGTATATATATATATATATATATATTGAGAGAGAGAGAGAGAGAGAGAGAGAGAGAGAGAGAGAGAGAGAGAGAGATGAATCATAAACAGACAACAAGGGTACGTTTTGGGGAAGGACAATCTCATTGCAATGGCACAAGGCCCAATCTTTGGGAGAGCACAGAATGGATTCTGCTGTTTTTCCTCGTCTTTCGTCTGCACCTGGTGACAAAGGAGCAGAATTCATTAGAAACAGTCAAGAGGGGATAGTGAAGGTGTACGGCAGAGCTGCATGAGATCAAGTTGCCCCAAGATTGGATCGGATTAAATGGCTTCGTCTGCATGACAGCGAGAGAGAGAGAGAGAGAGAGAGAGAGAGAGAGTCTGGGAACAAGGTTAAACTAAAGCAATGGTTGACTAAACATTGTAACAAAGAAGAGTAAAATAGCACAAGAAGGGCAGATCAATGCAAAGGTGTTGAACACAGTGAGAGAGAGAGAGAGAGAGAGAGAGAGAGAGAGAGAGAGAGAGAGAGAGAGAGACCAATATTTAAATGAACATCTTTAAGGGTCTTAAACACTGATAATCAAGGTCCACTGTACACACAGAGAGAGAGAGAGAGAGAGAGAGAGAGAGAGAGAGAGAGAGAGAGAGAGAGAGAGATTTCACGATCAATATCTAAATGATGAATTTCTTTAAGGGTCTTACATAGTGATAATCAAGGTGCACTATAGAGAGAGAGAGAGAGAGAGAGAGAGAGAGAGAGAGAGAGAGAGAGAGAGATTTCCACGTAATAATAAAAGTATTTAAATATTTAAATAACTCTTGGTGATTACTAAGATTGACTAGGCCGGATGAAAATTATTGTAAACCTCCGAAGCATTTAGTTTACCAAAATATCACATTAAGTGATTAACAATAAAAATAAATAAAAAACCTTAATTAGATATTTAGAGCATAGTTCACCATGCCAAAGAGATTACCAAAATAATAACGAGGTTTCGTAGTACTAATATACGACAAAAATAGTCAAAGATTATAAAAAAAAATCTTAGGTAGAAGTAAAACAACAAAAATCATCTCTCTAA
>NC_090763.1:36585179-36592679 GCF_036898095.1 Palaemon carinicauda
AACAGATTAAATGAGAGGAAGCATTGAATGTGCGAAACAATTACGAAGAATGTAAAGTGTGTTTCCAGCGACCATAAAAAAAAAAAAAAAAAAAAGGTTCCCTCCATGTTCCCACAGATCCCCAAGACGAGAGAAAATTCTCCCGGGCGATGCATCCCGAGGCAAAATTTCGCGGCTCTGGAAAAACGACAGAGAAGGATTCGGGAATGAGAGCAAAGCACCTGAGGAGGATTAACAGGGGAATCCTTCCCAAGACGAAGATCAACAGAGCAGAAGAGGGAGCAAGATTTTTTTTTCTTTGCCCCCAATAAGGATTCTTGGTTTGGTTTTGGCTTCTTTTGAAGGGACAAAAAACAAATTATATCCACCGTCTGCTATATGATGTAGTAATAATAATAATAATAATAATAATAATAATAATAATAATAATATGTTTGTAACGTTCATTTCAGTTTTGTTAGGTTTCATTTTTTTTTTTTTTTTGTATGATTTTATTTTCTAATTCACTTTGTACCCTGAAGAAGTGTACGTAATACACGAAAGCATTTGGTACCTGGTCTTTTACTTTCCTGTTACCTGTGGATTTAACACTTGAATATTTGTCATGTGCAGTTTTGCAACTTATAATATATATATATATATATATATATATATATATATATATATATATATATATATATATATATATATATATATTTCCTGTCCATCGGGTAAGGGGGAGAAAGAGTAGTCATAACCTGGTGAGAGGGGGATGTGTGTGCATGTATGCACATTTCTAAATATCTAGCCATCCTCCTTCCGAGTCGTGTACATCATCATCATCATCATTCTCATCATCATCACAATAATAATAATAATAATAATAATAATAACAACAACAACAACAACAATAATAATAATAGCAAATTGCAAAAACTACTAATTTCGTGATTGAAATAGAGAGACTTAAAAGATGAAAATTAACAGATATATAAAAGACCCATAACAAAGCAGCATGATGTGATAATTGGGGAAGATTAAGAAAATGAAGATGGATGAAAGAACAGTATTTTAAGTTTGGTTTGATAAAAGAATAGATCATTCAAACAACTGAAATCATTGTATTGGATTATAAACTATGAGAAGGCTTTTGATTCTGTCAAAAACTCAGCAGTAATGAAAGCTCTTCAAAGACAAGGAATGGATTAACCTTACGTTAGAACACTTGAAGATAAATACGATAGAGATAAGTGACTAGAGACGGATGCAGATAGATACCCAGTGAATCGAGATAATGATAAGTGTGTTTATCCAGCCTTTGGAAGTAATGTCTGACGTAATGTCTGACATAGAGTGAAACATGTAGTAATACAGGAATGTATGAGAATGAAGCTTCACAGGTGATCTGAAACAGATATTGTTGTTGTTGTTGGTTTGCTTATTATTATTATTATTATTATTATTATTATTATTATTATTATTATTACTCTCTATTTCTCTCTAAGCTACAATCCTAGTTGGACAAGTACGATCCTATAAGCCCAGGGGCTCCAAGAAGGAAAAACAGCCCAGTGAGGAAAGGAAATAGCAAATAAATAAAGAATATAGAAAGTAATGAGCAATCAAAATAAAATATTTTAAAAACATTAAAAATATGTAAGGAAGAAACTACAGTAGGCATAACGGAACTGACATAGATAAAATAATAAATAGCCGATTTTGATTATGTAAATCTAAGAGAGTTGTTTTTGTAAACAGAGATCATATGAAGATGTCATTTGTGAACCAATCCCTCTAGCAATCAGTTATACCTATTGTACTCTGCGTCAATGACCTTAGATGTCTGGATGCCAGAAAACCTAAAATCAATCAATCAACCAACTATACCTACTGCACATGTTATGGCTCATTTCAACGTATCGGCGTCAATGACTTTAGATGTCAGGATGCCAGAGAACTCATAAGCAATCGATCAATCATTTCGACGTAAGTAGAAGAGACTTCAGCTATGGTAAGCAGCTCTTCTAGGAGGACACTCCAAAATCAAACCATTGTTCTCTAGTCTTGGGTAGTGCCATAGCTTCTATACCATGGTCTTCCACTGCCTTGGGTTAGAGTTCTCTTGCTTGAGGGTACACTCGGGAACACTGTTCGCTAAATATCCGTTTCAATTAATATTCAATTAGTTAATTAATTAATTAATATTAAATGAATAAACAATGTTCCTTCGTTTCAATTTACCGAATGAACAAATATATAGAGGAACGCAATCTATATAGATTCTTCATAACATTACACCCTACATATCAGTAGGGAGTGGCTCTAGTGAATATCACCATGCCAATCACTGCCACATTCATCTTCTCATACCTTAATTGTGCCGTACCAAAATAATACAAATCTTATTTCTCTCTCGTTTTTTTTTTTTTTATGGTATAAATATGAAAGATCTATTTAAATGCTCTTACTGTTCTTAACATATTTCATATTAATTGTTCTTTACTTTTCTTGTACAGTAGTTTTATCAATTTGCTTATTTCCTTTCTTCACTGGACTATTTTTCCCCGTTGGGACCCTCAAGCTTATAGCATCCTCACAACTTTAATTCTAACCGTCACTCATACATGACACAAGTAAACAATTGCGAATTCGATTTTTTCCAGAACCTATTCGCTTCCCTATGAAGTAATTTTGTAATAACAAATTTCAATTATATTAAAATTAGGAAGTTGATCGTACTGTATGAGAAATACACGCTATACACGCTCATACATTGTAATGCTATTGTTTTTTTTTTTTTTCATCTCTCGCTCTCATCCGCACTGATTATAGAAAAACCTACTTAAGCTTGCCATCGCATATTTCATATTGTTTGAATTTTTTTGTCATTGTTCCCCTCAACTGTTTGTATATAAGCTCATTGTCTTGTTGAATAAAGTCACTTACATTAGAAAGAGCATTACATTGTATGAGGGTATATGAAACACGTCCGGTACAGTACGTACAATAGCAATTATGCAATAAAGTACAGTATATCAACAATGAGAACATAATTAGGAAGTTGATTACACGTAAAACCTGAAAACAGCTTCTTCAATCGAGGTATCGAGAACAAAATTTGCAATTAAAGATAAATGAGTAGAGATAAGAAAAATGGATAAACGAAAATCCTGAGTTAATGTTTAAAATTCCTGGGGGGATAAAAAAGTAAAATAATTGCTGTGATTAGGAGTCCATAGAGTAAACATCGCTTAAAAATGACAAAGCAAGACAAAAACAAGCAAATAAAATACGAAACAAATACAAAAGGGGAACACGTTGCAAATAAATCACACTAGATAAACAATAGATGAATAAACATGGCACACACATCAACATTCATGACAGAAAAAAAAGGAAAATCAACATTGCAAAACAATGAGCGTATCAGACAAAATGGCAGAAAGAATTTAACCGACCTTGGGGGAGCGGAGATTCATTCCCCTAAGGAAGAGGAAATGTGACCTCATATAACACTGGAGAGGGGGATTTTATTAAGAGAAGGGGAATCCATTAAAGAAAGGGGGATTCCATGAAGGAGGGGATACCCCATGGAGGAACGGGAACTCCATAAGGAGGGAGAATTTCAAAGAAAAAAGGGAGATTCCTTGAAGGAAGGAGAACCTGTTGAAGGAAGAGGGACTCCATAAAGGTGAATTCCATGAAGTAAGGGAGATTTCATGAAAGATGAAGGATTTCCATAGGGAAGGAGAATTTCATGAAGGGTGGGCATCCCAAAAAAGAAAGGAGATTCCATGGAGGAAAGGGACTCAATAAGGAATGGTAATTGCATGAAGGAAGGAGGATTCCATGAAGAAAGGGAGTCTCGATGAGGACTGGGGATGCCATGAAGGGAGCAGAATTCTATGAAGAAAGGTGATCTCCATAAGGAGAGCGATTTCATGAAGTATGAAGAATTCCAAGAAGGAAGTAGGATTCTGTGAAGAAAGGAAATCTCCATGAGGAACAGGGATTACATGAAGGCAAGAGGATTCCAACAAGGAAGTAGGATTCTGTGAAAAAATAGGGCCTCCACGAGGAACGAGGATTCCATGAAGGAAGCAGGATTCTGTAAGGAAAGGAGTTTCCATAAGGAGTGGGAATTTCACGAGGAAAGGAAAATTCCATGAAGAAGCAGGATTATATGAAGAAAGGGGTCTCCATGAGGATTGGGGATTCCATGACGGAAGGGAGACTGCATGAAGGAAACAGGATTCCGTGAGGGAAGGAAGATTTCATGAAGAAGCAGGATTATATGAAGAAAGGGGGTCTCCATGAGGATTAGGGATTCCATGAAGGAAGGAAGATTCCATGAAGGGAGCAGGATTATATGAAGAAAGAAGGTCTTCATGAGGAATACGGATTCCATGAGGGAAGGAAGATTCCATGACGGGAGCTGGATTCTATGAAGAAAGGGGTCTCCACGAGGAATGGGGATTCCATGAGGGAAGGAAGATTCCATGAAGGAAACAGGATTCTATGAAGAAAGGAGTCTCCATGAGGAATGAGGATTCCATGAGGGAAGGAAGATTCCATGAAGGAAGCAGGATTCTATGAAGAAGGGGTATCCATGAGGAATGGGGATTCCATGACGGAAGGTAGACTCCATGAAGGAAACAGGAATCCATGAGGGAAGGAAGATTCCATGAAGGGAGCAGGATTCTATGAAGAAAGAGGGTTTCCATGATGAACGAGGATTCCAAGAAGGAAAAAGCTAGAAATGCACGATAATTTCATGAAGGAAGAGGTAATGGAATGAAACATATTAGAATTAAATTTCAGAATAAAGGAAAAGATTGTGTACAACTAAATATGGGATGTTAAAATTTTTCAAAGTTGGGTGGAGGCAGAAACACCATGGCAGAGAAAACTAATTCTAGGGTATGGAATGGGGAGTGGAAGGCGACTCAAAGGTTAGGAGTTTAAAAGATTGGAGAAAAGAAATATATTTCCCCCATATGGATGGAAAACTGAATTCCCCAGATGGGAAATTGAATTTCAAAATACAAAAAGAAGAGAGGATTTCCAAAAGATAGAGATTCAAAATTTGGAAAAGTTAGGCAATAATGAAAATAATGGAAAGGTAAGAAATAAAAATTGAGAAAAGTTGAATTTCTAAAATATTGAAAGATGGGAAAATTTCAGAGTTGAAGATAGAGGGGGGAGGATACTTAATAAAGAACTTGCGACAGAAGCTTAAATAGATGAAGGGGAAGGTAATCAACGTATGAAATGGATATAGGAAAATCAACTAAGAAAGATATCTTATAAATTATAAATAGAAAAAGAAGAGAGAGAGAGAGAGAGAGAGAGAGAGAGAGAGAGAGAGAGAGTTACGAGGACTTTAAAGGAATTTGGATGTTAAGGGTTTTTTTGCCCAACCACGGAGACTCCATTTGCTCTCGATAGAGCGAATTATTTTAAACGTTTAGAGAGTTTTTATGACCTTGTCTAACTTACTCCTGAATGTTTAATACATCTGCTAGAAGTTTGTTCCCTGTATGTGCTATTATGAGAGAGAGAGAGAGAGAGAGAGAGAGAGAGAGAGAGAGAGAGTGAAATGTCATAAAAGTTGAATCTCTATACAGACTGAGGAACAAAGAAGTAAGGTGGGAGTAGTACACCGACCCCCCGCCCCAAGGCTGCCGATTAATGTCAATCACGCGTTCATATGAGAGAGGTGGTCAACAAAAGAAGGCATCCACAGAGTAAACATGAGACAGAGAACAAACAACAAAAATGAAATAGGAAAAATTGAAAAAGTTGAATGCTTCCTCTGAAGAGGGAATTTCCATTCGACTAAAAAATGAATGTGACACATTCATAATTCGCAGACATCAAGACAACGACGGTTTTATTGCAAAATGACCTTAAATTGCTTTGCACAAGCAAGAATAGATTTTTTTTTAGAGAGAGAGAGAGAGAGAGAGAGAGAGAGAGAGAGATGACCTTTCATTGCATTACACAAGCAAGAATTTTTTTTTTTTTTTTTGAGAGAGAGAGAGAGAGAGAGAGAGAGAGAGAGAAAGAGAGAGAGAGAGAGAGAGAGAGAGAGAGAGAGAGAGAGATGACCTTTCATTGCATTACACAAGCAAGAATTTTTTTTTTTTTTGAGAGAGAGAGAGAGAGAGAGAGAGAGAGAGAGAGAGAGATGATCTTTCATTGCTTTACACAAGCAAGAATAATTTTTTCAGAGAGAGAGAGAGAGAGAGAGAGAGAGAGAGAGAGAAATGACCTCTCATTGCTTTGCACAAGAATAGTTTTTTTTGTTTCTTTCTTTCTTTCTAGGAGAGAGAGAGAGAGAGAGAGAGAGAGAGAGAGAGAGAAATGACCTTTCATTGCTTTGCACAAGCAGGAATAGATTTTTTCAGAGAGAGAGAGAGAGAGAGAGAGAGAGAGAGAGAGAGAGAGAACCTTTCATTGCTTTCCACAAGCAAGATTTTTTCTTTTGAGAGAGAGAGAGAGAGAGAGAGAGAGAGAGAGAGAGAGAGAGAACCTTTCATTGCTTTCCACAAGCAAGATTTTTTCTTTTGAGAGAGAGAGAGAGAGAGAGAGAGAGAGAGAGAAATGACCTTTCATTGCTTTGCACAAGAATAGTTTTTTTTTAGTTTCTTTCTTTCTTTCTTTCTAGAGAGAGAGAGAGAGAGAGAGAGAGAGAGAGAGAGAGAGAGATGACCTTTCACTGCTTTGCACAAGCAAGAATAAAATATTTCAGAGAGAGAGAGAGAGAGAGAGAGAAGAGAGAGAGAGAAATGACCTTTCATTGCTTTGCACAAGAATAGTTTTTTTTTTAGAGAGAGAGAGAGAGAGAGAGGAGAGAGAGAGAGAGAGAGAGAGAGATGACCTTTCATGGCTTTGCACAAGCAAGAATAGAATTTTTCACAGAGAGAGAGAGAGAGAGAGAGAGAGAGAGAGAGAGAACCTTTCATTGCTTTGCACAAGCAAGAATAGATTTTTTCAGAGAGAGAGAGAGAGAGAAATGACCTTTCATTGTTTTAGACAAGCAAGATTTTTTCTTTTGAAAGAGAGAGAGAGAGAGAGAGAGGAGAGAGAGAGAGAGAGAGAGAGAAATGACCTTTCATTGCTTTGCACAAGAATAGTTTTCTTTTTAGAGAGAGAGAGAGAGAGAGAGAGAGAGAGAGAGAGAGAGAGAGAGAGAATAAACAAACCCACTGTTGGATTAGCCATCAAAGGACCTACCTCAAACCTAAAATATTAAAATCCCCAAACGCACGTAAACATAAACAATAGTTGTTGACTCCACCAAGTGTGCACTACGCAACAGTCCTAAAGCACTACTGCCCGAATGATGCTAATGGTCAATGTCATATGCATCAAAAATGGTATTGCACTCCGTATGGTCATTGCCATCAGTAAATGGGGGTTCTTACATCTGGATGCTGGCCATCGACAAGAAGATAGAATAGTAGTATGTCTCGAATATCCTTTGCTAGTACAGTAAATAGGAATAGTGAATCATTG
>NC_090763.1:36595179-36597679 GCF_036898095.1 Palaemon carinicauda
GATTCAATCTATCTATCTATTCAACTATGTATATATAAATTAAATATATATATATATATATATATATATATGTAAATATATATATATATATATATATATATATTTACATGTATATATATATAAAACAACATTAAATGCAGCCGTTTCTAGTCCAATGTAGGACAAAGGCCTTAGACGTATCAGTTCATGTCTGGGGGTTTGGTCCCTTTTCATCACCACGCTCGCCAGTGAAAATTGGTGATGGTGGGAGATTTTCGTCTGATTGCTCACGGCAAACAAACCTAGTATTGGTGTCCCTGACTGGTACAGCTTTGCTGATCATGGCCATGCGCAAACCCTTTCACTACGTTAAGGTATGTCCACTAAGAGAGAGAGAGAGAGAGAGAGGAGAGAGAGAGAGAGAGAGAGACTCGAGAGAGTAAAAAACCAAAAAAACACCTCGCAGATTGCAACAAATTCAAAGCAAACAAATAACAGGGTCTCCCGAGTCAGGGTTTAAACTCAAGCATATGCCATGAGGCCATTACCTTAAATGCTGCTGTTTTTTTACCTTAGATTACCTTAGAACTTTTTCCAATTTCCATAAAATTTAAGCTAGTAAAACCGAAATTACCTTAGAATTACCTTGATACCATTAAAATTACCTCAAACTAAGGTAATTACCTTAAAAGTTTATTACTTAAAATTAAAATAAGTTAGTAAAACCGAAATTACCTTAGAATTACCTTGAAACCATGAAAATTACCTTAAACTTACCTTGAAACCATGAAAATTACCTCAAACTAAGGAAATCACCTTAAAAGTTTAAACCCTCCTCCCGACAGCCCCTCCACGCGAAATGTCATCAGGCAGTGTTACCAGGTTTTCAAAATGAGAAAAGGCCAACTTCTAATCAACCACAGCCTTTTAAAAGGCCAACCCATTAGTAGAAAAAGGCCAAAAATATAACATTTAATCCCACCCTTGTTCATGATATTACTAAAGGCCAATCAATTTCAAAAAGGCCTAATTTAGTTTAATCCCACTCTTGTTCATGATATTACTAAAGGCCAACCAATTTCAAAAAGGCCAAAATTTAGTTTAATCCCACCCTTGTTCATGATATTACTAAAGGCCAACCAATTTCAAAAAGGGCCAAAATTTAGTTTAATCCCACCCTTGTTCATGATATTACTAAAGGCCAACCAATTTCAAAAAGGCCTAATTTAGTTTAATCCCACCCTTGTTCATGATATTACTAAAGGCCAACCAATTTCAAAAAGGCCTAATTTAGTTTAATCCCACCCTTGTTCATGATATTACTAAAGGCCAACCAATTTCAAAAAGGCCTAATTTAGTTTAATCCCACCCTTGTTCATGATATTACTAAAGGCCAACCAATTTCAAAAAGGCCTAATTTAGTTTAATCCCACCCTTGTTCATGATATTACTAAAGGCCACCCAATTTCAAAAGGGCCAAAATTTAGTTTAATCCCACCCTTGTTCATGATATTACTAAAGGCCAACCAATTTCAAAAGGGCCTAATTTAGTTTAATCCCACCCTTGTTCATGATATCACTAAAGGCCAACCAATTTCAAAAAGGCCTAATTTAGTTTAATCCCACCCTTGTTCATGATATTACTAAAGGCCAACCAATTTCAAAAGGGCCAAAATTTAGTTTAATCCCACCCTTGTTCATGATATTACTAAAGGCCAACCAATTTCAAAAAGGCCTAATTTAGTTTAATCCCACCCTTGTTCATGATATTACTAAAGGCCAACCAATTTCAAAAAGGCCTAATTTAGTTTAATCCCACCCTTGTTCATGATATTACTAAAGGCCAACCAATTTCAAAAAGGCCTAATTTAGTTTAATCCCACCCTTGTTCATGATATTACTAAAGGCCAACCAATTTCAAAAGGGCCAAAATTTAGTTTAATCCCACCCTTGTTCATGATATTACTAAAGGCCAACCAATTTCAAAAGGGCCAAAATTTAGTTTAATCCCACCCTTGTTCATGATATTACTAAAGGCCAACCAATTTCAAAAGGGCCAAAATTTAGTTTAATCCCACCCTTGTTCATGATATTACTAAAGGCCAACCAATTTCAAAAAGGCCTAATTTAGTTTAATCCCACCCTTGTTCATGATATTACTAAAGGCCAACCAATTTCAAAAAGGCCTAATTTAGTTTAATCCCACCCTTGTTCATGATATTACTAAAGGCCAACCAATTTCAAAAAGGCCTAATTTAGTTTAATCCCACCCTTGTTCATGATATTACTAAAGGCCAACCAATTTCAAAAAGGCCTAATTTAGTTTAATCCCACCCTTGTTCATGATATTACTAAAGGCCAACCAATTTCAAAAAGGCCTAATTTAGTTTAATCCCACCCTTGTTCATGATATTACTAAAGGCCAACCAATTTCAAAAGGGCCAAAATTTAGTTTAATCCCACCCTTGTTCATGATATTACTAAAGGCCAACCAATTTCAAAAGGGCCAAAATTTAGTTTA
>NC_090763.1:36605179-36612679 GCF_036898095.1 Palaemon carinicauda
CCTCGTTGTCTAAAATGCTAAAAAAAATGCACCTTAATGCTGTCTACAATTCTAAACAAAAACTCAACGCCCACAGTCTAAAATAAAACAAAATCGACCACCAAGTTGTCTAATCCCTCATGCTGTCTAATTTCTTAAAACCTGCTCAGCCCTCGTTGTCTAAAATGCTACAAAAAATCCACCTTAATGTTGTCTACAATTCTCAACTAAAACTCAACGCCCACAGTCTAAAATTAAACAAAATCTACCATCAAGTTGTCTAATCCCTCATGCGGTCTGAATATCTTTAAACCCGCTCAGCCCTCGTTGTCTGAAATGCTAAAAATCTCAAACCCTCAAGTCGTCAAAAATCCATTAAAACCTAAAAAAAAAGTTTGATTGATCCAGGCGAGAATGTATACGGTCAACATAAGGACGCCTTCACTCTCCTCAAAGAGGGACATAAAGCGTCTTAGCTTTGGAAGTCCTTCCTACTGAAGCTATTCGTTTTATATTATACTTTAAGGGAAGCTAAAGAGCATAAGCTGCTATAAAAAAGGTCTTGAAAAGCTGTTTATGGTAATGCACATACAGAGCTGCGCTATTTCGGGATCTGTTTTTTAATACTGAACATTTTTTTTTCGTTTTCTTCTCTGAGAGATGCGAGGATTCTTGTACAGTTGGCTTCATTAATTCGGTGCATTGAACGGAGAGCTAAGGATACGTCTGACAGCTGTACACTGTAGAGGGTAACGCTGTTTTGCAAAAGAAAAAAATTGTTGGCAACGCCGCAAAATAAAAATTGTTAGCATCGCTGCAAAAGAAAAATTGTTGGCATCTCTGCAAAAGAAAAATTGTTGGCAACGCCGCAAAAGAAAAATTGTTAGCATCGCTGCAAAAGAAAAATTGTTGGCATCTCTGCAAAAGTAAAAATGTTGGCATCGCTGCAAAAGAAAAATGGTTGGCAACGCTGCAAAAGTAAAATTGTTGGCAACGCTGCAAGAGAAAAACTGTTGGCAACGCTGCCTAAAAAGCACACTCGCTGAGTTTGTAAACACGTGATCAAAAGCGTTTTTATTAATCGTAAGAAGTTCTGTTAAGCAAGTAATATATTTCAATACTATACTTCATGAAACCAACAGTAAAATCCACCAAAAAAACTTCATGAATAAACTTCATAACTTCTTTCCAATATACGACACAAGTTTTGTTCTTACTTTTTTCTACGAAAGATTCTAGATGTAGTGTGGTTAATTTAATGCTCTTCTGTAGCACATACCGGAAGAAAATACGAAAAAGAAGGAAGGAATAAATCGGATAACCCAAGGCAAGACCAGAGTGAGAAAAAAAAAATAAACTGGACGTGTCACATATCAATTAAACATTGATTTTAAAGACAGATGACTTCAAGATTATAGAACATCTATCCATTCATTTCTCACTATCCTCAGATAATACCATAAAGGAACTCAAAATGATGAAAAATTTAGATTATCTTATGGATTTAAAAGTACACTTACTAATACACATCCTAACAGACTATAAAAAAAATAAGGATTCAAGTGTACACTTATTAATACAAATGCTAACAGACTGTTAAAAATAAGGATTCAAATGTACACTTACTAATACAGATGTCAAAAGACTATAAAAAAATAAGGATTCAAATGCACACTTATTAATACAAATGCTAACAGACTGTTAAAAATAAGGATTCAAATGTACACTTACTAATACAGATGTCAAAAGACTATAAAAAAATAAGGATTCAAATGTACACTTATTAATACAGATGCTAACAGATTATTAAAAAATAAGGATTCAAATGTACACTTATTAATACAGATGCTAACAGATTATTAAAAAATAAGGATTCAAATGTACACTTATTAATACAGATGCTAACAGATTATTAAAAAATAAGGATTCAAATGTACACTTATTAATACAGATGCTAACAGATTATTAAAAAATAAGGATTCAAATGTACACTTATTAATACAGATGCTAACAGATTATTAAAAAATAAGGATTCAAATGTACACTTATTAATACAGATGCCAAAAGACTATAAAAAAAATAAGGATTCAAATGTACACTTATTAATACAAATGCTAACAGACTTAAAAATAGGAATTCAAATGTACACTTACTAATACAGATGCTAACAGACTGTTATAAATAAGGATTCAAATGTACACATACTAATACAGATGCTAACAGACTTAAAGATAAGGATTCAAATGTACACATACTAATACAGATGCTAACAGACTTAAAGATAAGGATTCAAATGTACACATACTAATACAGATGCTAACAGACTGTTATAAATAAGGATTCAAATGTACACATACTAATACAGATGCTAACAGACTTAAAGATAAGGATTCAAATGTACACATACTAATACAGATGCTAATAGACTGTTAAAAAATAATTCGAATTATAAAGAACTTCGCATTTTTCTTTATGGAAGTATTTTACTCAGAAAGAAATTCAACATCTTAAGCGAAGTCATGAAAATTCAGGACTAGTCTTAGAAGCAACAAGAGTCGCATCATCTGCATAAGTAACATCTCGTTTCCCAGATGCAGCCATGGTCGATTAAAGACACACAAACAATGATCACAGGAAAAGAAATAAGAGGTTGAAATTCGATACTATATTCCCAGTTTTCACGGTGCCTCATTTTTTATTCCTCCATCAAATGTTATACGGAAAATTATAGATAAAATCATTGAGCATGTATTAAATTTCATTATTTCTGGGCATCTCATTTTTATCCTTTTTTAAAATTAAAGCTTTTCTTTTTATACCGTGAAGCAGTGGTAAGAAAAAATTGGGTGCGAAAAAAAGAAATAATTGGGCAAAAGAAAAAATAAAAATTGGGCGCGAAAAAAAAGAAAAAATTGGACCTCGAAAAAAGAGCGAAAATTGGGCGAGAAAAAAAATTGCGAGCGAAAAAAAGAAAAGATAGGGCCCGAAAAAAGGAAAAAATTGGGCGCGAAAAAAAATAAAAAATTGGGCCTCGAAAAAGAGCAGAAATTAGGCCTCGAAAAAAAAAGAAAAAATTGGTCGCGAGAAAAAATAAACATTGGGCGCGAAAAAAAAGAAAAAATTGGGCGCGAAAAATAAATTTGGTTAAAAAAAAAAAAAAAAAAAAAAAAAAAAAAAAATAGGGGAGAAAAAAAAATTGGGCGCGAAACAAAAATAAAAATTGGGCGCGGAAAAAAGAACGCGTGCAAAAAAAAAAAAATAAAAAAAAATAAACGAAAAAATTGAGGGCAAATAAAAGACGGCACGAAAAAATTGGGTACGTATAAAAAGTAAAATCGGGCGCAAAAAAAGAGAACAAATTTGGAGCGAAAAAAAAATGGGTGAGAAAGAGCGGCTGAAAAAAATAATAAAACCAAATAATTAAACAGCGGCTAACTATCGAAAAGCAAGCTGAGGTCACTTTAACAGCCTCATTTGGAATTCTTTAAGACTCCCCGTTGGGTAATGATTTCCAGGTTGAGGAACCGCTATAATTAGACCTCAGCCTTGAAAACTTGAGACCTGGACGTGACCACTCCGGATCAGGATTGCCAGTTTGGCCTTTTTCCAGACCAAAAACCTCAAATGTGGCTTTTTTCAGGCCAAAAAACCTCAAATTTGGCCTTTTTTTTTTACTGGTTGGCCTTAATATGAAAAAAGGCTGGACTTCAATAAATTGTATTTGGCCTTTCTCTACTAATGGGTTGGCCTTTTAAAGCTTCTGTTGATTAAAAGTTGGCCTTTTCTCATTTAGAAAACCTGGCAACACTCCAGATTGGCCTCTGGCTCGTGGCTCATGCGGTCAGCACGTACACATGCTTGAATATGCATAAACTAACACATGCAAATGCAATGCAGTGTGAATGTTTTAACATTAACCTTTGTTCGGCCATTTTAATGTTTTATTTTCATGGTTGAATGTATATTTCTTTAATTTCAAAGTTATTCAATTAGATTTACTTATTCGGTGATTTCTTATGCCTTAAATTATTTAATTTCACTATTGGTCAATTTCGCCATACTTTTTATTCATGCATAAACTAACACATGCAAATGCAATGCAGTGTGAAAGTTTCAACATTAATCTTTCAGGGCCTTTTAATTTTTTATCTTATTTTTTTGTGAAGTAAATTCTTCAATTTCAAAGAAATTCAATTAAATTTACCTATTCGGTGTTTTTTTTTTTATGCCTAATTATTCAATTACAATATTTTACTTTTTTATTTGAGTTGTAACTTAGCGTAGAATGGCCTCCTTACCCCCCAGCGCCCTAATTTCATACATCATCATACAGTCCAATAACAATTTTCTATATAAAAGGTATGAAAAGGTGATCTTAACACAAGCACGCGCGCACGGGGAGAGAGAGAGAGAGAGAGAGAGGAGAGAGAGAGAGAGAGATGTGGTTTCTACATAGACAACTTGAGAATAAAATTTTTTCGCGTTACGAAGTATAGCGAAAAAATAATTGTCCTAACGACATGTAAGCAGATCTTAAGTATCTTGTTACTTAAGTTCAGTTGTTTTGTAGGCAGTGGCCAATGAGAATTTAGTGTTGGGTGAAACGTATCCAATGTTTGAAGAGGTATTTAGTAAGTGGTCACTTTCTAGCGCACGCTAGCCCGAGCAAGTCGAATTTATTAGCCAGGACGCCAGGCAGGGTCAAATTACAGCTTCAGATGTGAATAGTGTTTTCACGTTAGCAATCAGATTGCTTGAAACCGTTTCAAGTTGTGATGGAAAATCTATTATCCGATTTCCAGCAGAATATTCAACAAGTATCCGCACCTCGTTAAAGTATGATGGAAAACCATTTGAATGAGCTTCGCGTTATTTTGAGGAAACTGATACGAAAATGTTAGCATTAGATGCGATTGTTTATCAACTTGGAGGACAAGGAACATCTAAAACTGCTGCAGAAACGAGTTAGTACGCAAAGAGCAGCATCGCCGAAAGTGTCAAGCTAGTTAAAGATCGAGGGAAAGTGTGGATTCATATCAACTTTGATGGAAGAGGTCTAGAGCTCAATAAAGGCCGAGAGTTGACATTGGAGCCAGGAATGTACCAAGAAAGGACGTTCGAAATGATAAGTGAAAATATAGCTGTTTTTATTTTTGTATACTTAGCAGTTGGTACAAGGAAATTGGAACATTGTGTTTATTTTATTTTATTGTTTTAATCGCCTGTTGGTTGTTGTTATTCACAATACATTGAACAGAATTAGATTGGGTCCGGTAAGATAGTCATGGACGTCTAAAAGGGCGATCACAAAATTCCATTTCAAAACCGTTACTGTGGTTGTTGGATTGGGTAACTATAGGTCAGAAAGGGACGAATCAGAATTTATTAAGAGAATGGGTGACACTGGTATCAGAAAAACTAAGAAATAATTCCTTTGACGGTGACCAAGAAATGGAAATGGTAAGCAAAGGCTGGTTTTTTATTACAAACTTTTTAAGGATTTAATCAGTCTACAGTATGCTTATCGCATAGAAATCTATTAAAACGTTGCCAATATCTTTCTCATTGGGGAAAAAATTTTAAAAAGTTTTTTATAATGGATATTCTTTAGATATTTTTGAAGCGGCGGTACATCTTTACTAAAGTTCTTAAGTCTGTTAGATATTGGAGAGTTAAGGAAGTGAAGATTGAAGTATTTTTAGATGATGGCATAGCTGCGGATGGTTTATTTGAAGGGGCATTGGATGCTAGCTATTTACTTTAAAAGCTTCAAGATTTGGATTTATTTACAAGAAAGTATAATTGGTTTTCAGACTCTAAATTTTATTTGGAAAGGTTTACAGAGGACGAATACTGAAGGCGAATTTCGTAACTACAGTGTTAGGATAAACTATGTCGTTAAAGACCTTGTTTAGATGCCAAACATTCTGAATTAACGAAAACGTTATTTTAACGAATATCTTTTGGACAGAATTGTCTGTTACATAATTTCCACGAAATTTGTCGTGAAAGGTATTGTTAAAATGAAAACGATAAAGTATTTCTGTATTTTTACATATTGAGCAAAGCTAGTTGAGAACCTAATGAAGAAATATCAGATGCTCCGGTTGAGAGCACGTTTTGACGCAGAAATTCATTCTTTTTATTTTGGTCCTTACTTTAACTAAATATCTTGCATCAGACTTATTTAACCTATTACTTCATTGTGACGCCTAAGATGTAGGCAGTTTATTACTATATTGTGACGCCTAAGGTGTAGGCAGTTTATCACTATATTGTGACGCCTCAGGTGTAGGCAGTTTATCACTATATTGTGACGCCTCAGGTGTAGGCAGTTTATCACTATGTTGTGACGCCTCAGGTGTAGGCAGTTTATCACTATGTTGTGACGCCTCAGGTGTAGGCAGTTTATCACTATGTTGTGACGCCTCAGGTGTAGGCAGTTTATCACTATATTGTGACGCCTCAGGTGTAGGCAGTTTATCACTATATTGTGACGCCTCAGGTGTAGGCAGTTTATCACTATATTGTGACGCCTCAGGTGTAGGCAGTTTATCACTATATTGTGACGCCTCAGGTGTAGGCAGTTTATCACTATATTGTGACGCCTCAGATGTAGGCAGTTTATCACTCTATTGTGACGCCTCTGGTGTTGGGAAATTTATATGTTGTGACACCTCAGTAGTAGGTTTGGAGTAATTCTGAAGTTTTTAGCGATGAATACAGCGCATTTTTTTTTTCATATCATGAAAAGAGTGGTTGGAAACTGGACAGCAAATTAATCTTTAAAATTAGACATGAAGGAGCAGGAGGCAGTCGACAGAATTATGTAAAGTACTTTGGCAATGTTTGAACGTTGTTCCAGATAAAATTTTCGATTTTAATGCAAGTAGGTAGCAAAAAGCCAGATTTGGAAATCATAGAAAACCAAAGAATTTAAACTTGTACTGAATACACTGTTCAGGTCATCAATGTATGTAAGCCCAGAAAGAGTACAAAAGAGCGGATTTTTTGAAGTGTTGTCAACTAACATGGATGAATGATCAATTCTTTTTTACATTTTTCAGAGTTATGGACTTGTGAGAGTTATTAATTCTTTAGACTGTTTTGCTACCTTTAAAAATATGTTGAGGTTTTTTAATCTCTAATATTGGGGTCCAGGTACAGAGGCAATTGATGCTTTAACTTGAGGTTTGGTGCTTTATACCAAAGGTTATTAATAAAATGGAGGTAAAAATTCTTAAGTAGAATATTCCTGAGTGAAAGTCCTCTGCATCTTGACTGTTCATATTAACGAGGGAAACTTTATTGTTAAACTTTGAGTGTTTACGTAACAAAGGTTTTATTACACGGCAAAGATAAGGAGAGAGAAAAAAAAAAAAAAAAAAAAAAAAGGAAATTTTTCGCTGAAATTTAACTTTGATATAGAAGGTAAAGGTTTTTGAAATTACAAGTATATATGTACATTGTTTTATTTTTGGAATCTGCTTTCCAGGATCGTGAATGCAATGAAATGCCAGC